>NW_010097659.1:63010-121874 GCF_000699245.1 Pterocles gutturalis
AGGAAGTGTGGAGTTGGCCTCAGATACAAGGGAAGCCTAATTTAGAAGTCCCTTTTTAAAGTTATACAGCAATGTCATGGGGCACGGAATGAGATTTCATCAGTTTAGTTTATATTGATTCAAGGCAACTTTGGTTTGCTCCTTGCCCTTTCGGCTCCCAGGGCAATCTGATGCGCTTGCATCCTGTTGTCCAGCATGGCATGGGGCAGGAACTGCTCACTTACAGCAGCTAAAAAACCCACCACCTTTAGAGATCATCACTTAGGAACCAGTTTAGCATTTAATCAGCCTCCACAGCCTACCAGGCCCAAAGAAAAGCAGACAGAACTGGTACTGGACAAAGTGCAAGGAGAGGAATATGATGACAATAGAAAGAAGCAGCCAGAGCAGAGAGGAAGACAGTGCCAGAGAATGAAGAGGACAGTCTGCAGTTTCTTACTTTTAACTGGTCCTCTGGGAGGTGTTGCAATTGAATCCCTCTCTCTGGCTGTGTCTCCTTCTCTAGCTTCCTTTTTTGGTTCCTCTCCATCCAAACATCATCGAAGCTGAAGCACTTATAGAGGGATTTAGGTCTCTTCCTCCTCCTCCTCCTCCTCTCTGGAATCTCCTTGGCTTTTTCATCCGGAGCAAGGAAGGAAAGCCTCCAGGCTTTGCTCTCAAGGGTGGAGATAGGGCGTGGGGATGGTGGAACCTGGGGGGGTCTCCTGTTGCGAGGGGGAACCCATTTCTCATTTGGCCTCTTTTCAGGTGGCATTTGACATTGCTGTTTAGACTCCTGTTTTACAAACAGCAGGTGAAAACACAGTGTTTTTTGGCTGGAAATTTTGTTCACTTTAAATCAGGAAGAACAGAAGACGGCAGAGCTCAGTTATCTAGCCCCAGAACTATTCAGAAGAAAATGCTTTCCCGAGAGTACTGGCTGTCTGTAACCAGCTTGTCAACTCAGCCTTCTCCATAGGCTCAGGGGTACTCCACCCTGAAGCAGCAGCTCTACTATCCTTTGAGAGTGTGATATCCTCTGAACAGGACAATGCCCTTTTCACCCTCATTCTAGATGGCATATTACAATAACATTACTACTGAGATTTAGGTCACTCTGTCTGTATAATATTATTTACAAAGACAGACAGTGTCTCTGAAAATAGAATAATGATCAGTCCTGTCTGTCTGTGCTTTTCCAAGTGTACTTCAGTTATACAATGTGAAAAGGCTTCCCAGATGCCTGCAGGTCTGACATATCAAGCCCTGCACTTCCTGATGTGCTCTTTGTGCTACCCATTTTATTTGCTTAATGTTGGGCCTAGGGTGAGGAATTGCACAGCTTTGCACTTCACTCTCATTTGCTTTTAATGAGTGGTTGCACAAAATTACAGCTTGTATACTGGAACAACTTGAAATCAAGCATGCCCTGAGGTATCTAACTAACACTCCAGGTAGCATCAGTGTTAGAATTAATATTTAAGGTGGGAGATAAGAACATTAAGGAATGAATTCTCTCAGGAGTCTCTCTTCATGCCAAGATAATGTTGTGTCCTGACAGTAGTATCTCTACAGTTTCTCACAGTTCATTTGAAGAACCCAAATACAACCACCCTTAGCCCACTGAAGGCACTTCCTACCTCCTCTCAATTAACTGAAAATCCCAGATCAATTCTTCTTTGCCACTGGCAAGAGACACCACAGTCTAGAAATACTCCTTATCTATTAGATGCTATGCAAAAAGGAAAGTTTATCCTGTTGGTATTCTGCACCTAACCCCATCATACTGGAGAGGAGCAAGGAAGAGAACTTGCACAGATTCCAAACATGGGATCTGTTAGGACAGTTCACTCTTGCCTGCTGGGTAATGCAATTATGTAAGTGTAATCATGCCACAAACAGATTAATTAAATATGTCATGAAGGCCTTGCCACATGGACAAACTGGTAATTGTTCTGTCTTGCCATTTTCAGCATAAAATCTTTGTCCTGGATATAACTTGGAGAAAGTTAACCATTAGCAGGTAATGAGAGAGGGGCTGGACTGCGCTCATCAGACTTAGAAGGGTTACTTACCTGCGTGGTAGCCAGAGGTGTCAGGGGCAAGCTGGTACATTGCAGTTTGGTACAGCACTGTAACACAAATAAAGCCGACACCACTGGAAAAATACTTTGCTTGGGGCTTGAGAAATATATACATATTGGAACTTCACAATTATGCATTTGTTTAACATTAACGTCTTCACTGATGTGGAATAGAAAAGGACTTTTCTTCAAATCCACTGTTAAAATTAATTTTATGACCTTTTTACTTATCAGCATCTGTAAGGAAGACCATCCTTCATGTTTAGATGATAATTATGTAGGAAAGACTTAACACTGCAAATATAATTTGCCCAATGTCTCTGCTGTATTTTCAAAGATTCCTGAAAAAACAACTCCACTTACAGAACCCAGGGTGCAGTTCTATTTCGTTTCACAATGTCATGAAAATGGAAACAAATAAGTCATATCTGCTTTAATAGATTAGATATTGTGTCCTGAAAGTCGGGACATTTACATTAATTTCTAGGCTCTAGCCGCATTGATCCAATTTCAGATATCATATTCTGCAGCCTCCAGAAGAATCAGGAAAATTAAGCTGTTTTTCTACGGCTTAGATACCATTTAAATTTTTCATGGTTTTCTTTAAATTATTTAATCTAACAATCAATTAAAGTAATTATTTATTTTCTCCAAATGGTTACATTACAGGATGCCAGCTTGCCTATTCAAGGCTTTACATGTCTCATCTCTCCACTCTTTTCTAGATGCTCTTTTGGGTTATCATTTAAAAGTTAATGGCTTTATTCATCCTCTGAGAGGCTTCATCTATTAACAGTGTATATAGTCCAAGTATCTTGCATTTTCCCAGGCTGGTGTAACATTGCGGTCTCTTGTTTGGATTGTGGTAACCAGTATTATGTGTGTAAGTTAAGTTGATGCTCATGAAAAGAGATTTTTAAGTAAAGCAGAGAACAGAAGGGAATAAAGCAAATTCTCTTCCCCTTCTGCCCATAGAAATTCCAGTACTACAGCCCTCACCTCTCATACTGCCACCCACATGCTTCCCTAGATTCCAGACTGCATTAACTAAAAAACCCAAACCAATCAACCAAAAAGCTTTCATGTGGAAATGTGAGGAGAGGCTAAGGGAACTGGGTTTATTCAAGCTGATAAGAGGGTGCTAAAGGCAATATAAGAGCAGTCTGAAACAATTTTGTAGTTACAGGGATGATGGATCCAAACTGTTCTCAGTAGTGCCGGACAATGCCACAAGACAATGTCCAGAAACTGTAGCTTGGAAAGTTCCAGTTGGGCATTAGGAAAAAAATTTTCCTTGGGAACATGTTTCCCAGAGAGGTGGTGTGAAATCTCCAGCAATGGAGGTTTTCAACACTTAGACAAAACCATGACTTTGTCTAACCATCTGGTGTTGCCACTAGTCCCGTCTGAAGAAGGAGGTGGGACTAGATGACCTCCCAAGGTCTGTTCGAACCAACCTTTTTTTGTTTCTATACAAAAGATAGGGAGTTTATATTAAAAAACAGGGAGAAAGTGTAGACTAGGACCATTTTGGAGGGTGTGTTAAAACTTTAATATAACCTTGGATGCGAGAGACAACAGGCAGCAGCAAAAGCTGTGCAAGGGCTCATTTGAGTTGAACACAGGCAGCCCTCAGCTGCAGAATTGATCAAGCAGTTCCATATTCATGAACTCTCTGCAAAATATCTGGTTGGGGTATGCAGAATCTCATATCCTCTCTCAAGGGCCACTTTTGAAAATCTGCTCAATGAAATTATTTTGCCCATTTCTTAATGTCAAAACTTGTCATCATCACTTATACTGAAAAAGTAGTATGAACAAGACAGGTTCTGGGATCTCAGCTAACCAATCAATCTTAGTCACTCTGGTGGTTTGTGCTTGGCCACTGAAAGAGATTCCTAAGCTCCCAGCCACTTACAATTTGGTAAATCCTCTCCGGGATTAAAAGTCTACTGACGGAGAAGGTCTCTGCTTTTAAAGGCCTCAACCAATTAATAAATCCCTACTGAAGATACAGCCTTTTCTGTGAGATCCAGCCTATCACAAGGAAATTAATGTGTGATGAGGAGAGAATACAGTACAACATCAAAAGGAGACCCTAAGTCCATGTTTTTTTTCTCTTTGTTGTAGAAAAGGCAGAAAAGGACTCCTAGTGGCAATCAAAGGGTAGTTATGGTGACTGCAAAAGACTCATGGTACTTGGAAAAACAGCTACTCATTTTTTAAAGCAAAAGATTTTACTTTTAAAAAGTTACTGCAAGCAATGGGAATTGATTTCTATGTTGCCTTTCACTTCAAGAAACTTATTTACTATACACCAGTTACAAGGCTGGATTCTGCCTTATCTTTAGAGGGGTAAGACACAGCTAAAAACTGGGGTTGGACACAGCTAAAAACTGGGGTTGGACACAGCGTGGCATCTGTGTAATCTGTCTGAAGCATATTATGCATTAGCACTCTTGTGATGACTCCATTCCTTTGGATTTTTGTGGTAAACCCTTCCTTGTAGAGCGCATCAATTCACGTTGTCTTGAACGGAAACAGAAAGATTAAGTAGTGATACCTATCTTAGACAAAGAGGAATATTTATGTACCCATCTAACCAATGTGTTCACTCAGCCATTAAAGAGTTTCACTGGAATTCCTAAACCATATTAAAACAAAAGAGTCTGCAAACCAAACCACCATCCGATCATTCCCAGACAACTCACCTCATCTCGGAGCATGTCACTAATGGACGAAGCTGTGTTTAAGCTGATCTGGGATTGACTGCTTATGCCACTGTCATCCCTCTGGTATTCATTGTCCAACGAGTGTACAGAAAGTAAGAGACTACCTCTGGGTTTCAGTGTCTTTGGTCTCTCAGGAGCCTCCAAACTGCTTTCAGCTGCAGAGCTGTTCCCAAGAGAGATCATCGAAGTGGCGCAGATTCTTCCAGGATAACGGAAGATCTTGGGTTGAGAAGTAGATCGTGGACTCTGTGGTTTAGGACTCATGGGCCTACAAGGCATGTCTTTACCGTCAGAATTTGAGAGCTGGGGACATGATGGACTTGACTGACTAAATGACAACTGCAAGTCAGTGGGGCTAAATGGAGATTTCATCCAGTATTCCTCTAGAGAATTATTTAAACTGTTGCTCAGAACCTCCTGTTCATCACAGTCTGAACTCTGGGAGTATGTGGTGCCCAGGTCATGGGACTGTATTCGTTTTCTCCACATACCAGCTGGTGAAGAAACATCAACAGGCTCCACAGAGGTGTCGAAATAGCTGGTGTCTGTTGAGGAGCCATTAGCTGTTTCTGTTTTAAAAAATGTGTGTCCATTGGAACTATCCTGTCGCTCTACTGATGTTGTTCTCATTACATGGCAAGCGGCTGCATTAAGACTCTCCTGCGTTGGTGATAAACGTGTTAAGACAGGCCTTTTTAGTCCATCTGCCTCCTTGCTTTTCAGAAAAGCTTTCCAGGCGCTCTGGCGAAGTTTAGCTTTCTCTTTTTCATTTTTCAGGGATGATTTTGAGCTTTGATCAGTATTTTCCTTTTCTGAAGATTTAGATTCAAATAAGCTTGAGAGGGATTTGTGTGCCAAGGCCAACCTTGTCCTGAACTTCTTACCCTCAGGGTTTTTGCTTCTTTTGTATTCAGATTCAGGGAATGATTTTCTAATCCCAGAGTATTCCACAGGTACACTGTCATTGTTTTCAGATGAACTTGAAATTTGTCGATCTGCATGTTTGACAGCAGCCAGTGTGGAAGAAGTTGAATTTGTATCTCCATCTTCTATCAGTATCCGACCAGAGCCAGAAGCCTTCCTCAGGCTCATTCTGCTAAATAATCCTGCAGGTCTGTCATAAAATAAATCATCATCGTCAGAGTACTCAGAGGTGTAGCTTTCCTTCCTGTGGAAGGCTGAACCAGATGAACAACTTTTGAAAGACTGTAAACTTTCAGTGTCTTCATCCTCTTTCCCAGCATCCACTTCTTCCATCTTTGCCTTGCTGCCAAAAAAGCTGCTACTTCCCTGATTTTCTGCTGTGGCAGGCTTAGTTTTCCTGAAAGATGTCATTTTTGAGAATACTAAAAACCTAGAAGCTTTCCCACTATTCCCATTCTTTGTTGGCTTTTGCACAGTTTTATAGAGGCTGCTGTTGCTTTCCAGGATGTGGAATGAGCTCTCATCCATTTCCTCGCTGTTAGTGCTGCAGGTACTTACATTATCTAGGCCCAGCGTGCAAGCGTTATGTGTCTCCCTTTTCACAGAACAGTTGAAGACATCAGACGCATCTAGGTTCAGTGTAGTGTCTTTGCTAGGGCTAGCTGTGTCTTCTGCAAGAGAGCCCTCCTTTCCTTCGCTAGGAGAAGGTTCTTCACAAATACCTATTTGTTCCTTTGAACCATTGCAGCCTTCACTTCCTTGCCTGCCTACTGCTTGTTCAGAGATGATGCTGGGCCCTTGAAGGTCAACATCAGCACCACCTCCCTCACACGGGCTGCTTCCACTGCGTGTTTCCAGTGTTACTGCAGTATTTATATATAAGCCTTCCTCTCTGCCTGGATGTGCTTTGAATTCCTCTTCCTTTGACGCCTGGTCATCTCTTGTTTCAGCCTGTGACTTTCTGAACTTTTCTGTTTCTAATTCTAAACCACTCTTTGTTCTGCAGGGCTCTTTCTCAGAGATCGTAACACCACTTCTGCTATGTGATTTTAAGAGCACTTCTTCACATTGATCTGCTTGTCTTTCTGCAATAAGTACATCATTGCCCAGTGCTACAGTAACACTCCTGAATTCCACCTTTCTGCTTCTTACCATGGAATTACTACAGGTGAACCCTAAGGATGAAACTGCATCTGTTTTCTCTCTTTGCTCTTGTGAAACTTCTGGCTTTTCTTCAACTGCATCCCCACCAAGCAGTACCTCTGCACTACCAGGAATGGGGTGGGTGGCCAGAATTTGTTCTTCACAGCTACAGCTTTCACTCAGAACTCTGTCTGGCTCACCATGGGCTTTGCTGATGGTATGAGGAAACATCACATCCTTGCTCACTGCAGTTCTCAATGTTCCAGTTACCACTTCAGTAGGAAGGTTATCATTCAGGGTCTTGGACTGTAATCCTTTCTGCTCTACAGATACTATAATCAGGGAAGGCCTTAAGTCTGGAGGAGTCATTAAATGCCTTCCCTGGTTTATATAATCTGATCTGGGAGTCATTTCAGCAAAGACACTGTCTTCATCCTTTCCTTTATGAGTGGGATGTTCGTTTGTTACTAGCTCAGAGTGACTGCTCAAGGTACACGTTTTGCAGCTGGTATGTTGCTGTGTTGACTCTCTGCGCTCTGCCCCAGTGTTACTGCCACCTGGTTGCAATGTAGTTTCCAGGACTTGCCAACCAAAGTCAAGGTTAGAAGAATCATCCACCCATTGTCCCCCTACCATGATCGCCATACCCAACAGTTCAGATTCAAGGCCATTATCCTTCAAACTTTTCTGCATTATTCTACCAGTGGAAAGACAGTTTACAGAACAATCACAATGTCTGTTTTCCACAGCAGCAGGAAAACCTACGTGACAAGCGGCCAGGTTCTCAATGTCACCAATGCCAGATTCAACATCAATATCACAAGGGAATCTGTCTGCTTCCAGATCTCTTTCAGATTTGTACTGGTCACTTTTTACGAGCTCTTCAGCGTTTATGATCACTGGCTCACATTCCAGAGCAGATGAAGTCTCCTTTTGTTTCAGATTACACTCACAAGCATCAATCTGTGCAGAAGATGAGCTACCAGCACATGTACCTACTGCTTCTGGGCTAAGGCCACACATCTCTGGTTTCAAATAGTAATCAACACAGTGGAGAGAGCCTGTTGGCTGAGAAAGCTGACATTCATTTGAGTCTAAGTCAGTATTAAGAAGCGATCTTTTTATGCCAAATTTGCCCTCTACTTTTATTGCCTTTTCAGGGCTTACAGGTACCCTTTCAAAGTTTTTCCAAGTGTATTCAAAATCCAGCCCTTGAAGATGTATTCTGGAACATGACCATCTAAATTTGTCTGCCAGATGAGTACAATTCCCCACATATTCCGTCTTGCTTTGAGCACTGATATTTTCAGGTACACTGTGCCATGTTCTGCTTTCTGTAATCTCTGACCTTGTGAGTCGTGGCTGAGATTTTGGTTTGAAGTAACCAAAGAATGAATCCGATGTCAACATGGTCTCTGTACTTCCATGTTTTACCATTTTACCTGTAGTTTCCTCACTGTCAACTGAGTTCCTCCTGCTGCATTTTCTTCTGGACATAGAATCTAACTCACACTTATAGTCAGATCTCTCAGTATAACTTTTATGGTTAGGTCCATTTGTTTCAAAATGAAGATTAGGCAAACTAGAGCTTGATGTTGCATCTGACTGGAAGGAAAATTGCTGTACCTCAGGAAAAATCAAACAACTTTCTGAGTTTGCTTTGAAACAAGCAATGCTTAACACTGCAGGATGTTCCTTCTGTCTTGTAACATCACCTTCTGTAGGTACTGAGTTGGTAGAGGACTGCACTTTACCACTTTCAAACTCTACTTTATTTGGCAATACTGCTACAAACTTCCTGTTTGTCTGCAATATAATGCCCTTCTCACTGACTTGGTTCTCTGTGTTGGAAGTCTCACTAGTTAGTGTTAGATCTTTGTCACCTAATTTTTCACCTTCTGACTTTGCAGTTTGTATGCAAAATTCAGTTTTGCTTGGTGCTGCTTTTATTTTGGAAGACACTTCTAAATGTACCTGCTGGGTAAATTCTGGTTGCCTTGAGCACTTGAGTTCGTGGAGGGTTGTTTCTGCTTTTGCTTTAGAAAGACTACAGCACAGATTTCTTTTTTCAGTAAAAAGGCAGTTTGAATCCAAGCAAGTTTCCCCAGTTACATCACTGGAAACAGATTCTGTGTCTGATGCACTCTCGTAAGGCTCAGTTTTTACATCTGACAAAGATCCACTCTGATGTGACAGGGTCTCAAAATAATCTTCATCTGTTTCTTGGCTGGATCCACGTATCTCCAGCTCTATCGTGCTTGGGGTAGAAGAACTGAGATCATCTTCAAACTCTCCTTCACTGATGTAGTTTTCAACTGGCTCTGGGGTCTATGAATAAACAGAAAAGAATGATTTAGCAACGATTTCCCACAGCAGCAGGGTAGCATGAATTATTATTAGAAAAGGGACCTAAGAACACAATTAATTTAATACACACTGATGTCTTTGGAAGTTACACTTGATATTTTACTTATTGATGGCCCTGAGGTCTATTTCTTACTTTTTCGTTCTTAATGTTTGTTAATTAATATTTTTTTTTCATTTTAATATGTAATTATGCAGAGGCCAATGTTTGACTTTTGGCTATATCTTTCATAGCCCAGTACCAAGACACATTTCACATTCAAACAAGTCAAATGGAAATTATCCCTTGCCAGTATATCTAAAAACTCTAGTGAATCCATCTTGAAATCTGATGAGGAGGTTTATGTGATAAACCTGAGAAGTTATTGTTACTGTCCAAATTGCAGAAATGTGACATAAATATATGCAGAACAGTTGTGCACTTGAATAACTGGATAATACCCATACCAAAGCCTGAACCAAAGGTGAAAGAAGTCTTTGATCTCATTTTGTAGAAGTCTTATACCAGGAGCACTACATATATCAGTTATCAGAGCACATCCAAATCGGTGGCTGAGAGCAGAATGATCAGAACCACACTGTCAATATTAGGAAATGTCTTTGTCTGAGACAGCTACCCTGAGAGAGTCTCAGTCTTCTTTTCTTTGAACATCAGAAAGAAGTCTGGATATTTCTTGAGTTTAAAGTAGAAAATGAAATCACAGCAAGCTTTCCTGAGGTAAAAACAGGACTTGCCCTCTGTCAGCTTCAGGTACAGCTGTTGTCCAAAGTTCTGTAAATGTACCCAACAAAGATACTTAGCTGATTTGGTGTCTAGAATGAGAAGCTATATAAATATAAATGGCAGCCTTTAACTCTAATGCTGGTTGACTCTTTAACCAGGTTTTGATAACAATCATCACAAGAACGATATGCACATTTCAAAATCTGAAAACTGAGATAATAAGCAATGAAAGACATTTCTAAAAAAAAAAAAACCAAAACCCACACGTGAATGGCAACCATCAAACTAGAACACAACTCCCTTGGCCTGAGTTGCATGTCAACTTCACCAGGGTGCTTTGTCACAGGGGAAGAGTGAGTCCTCACATGGGAAGCCAAATTCAAAATCATGTCAAAGGATATGTCACAGAGTTTCTGATTCGAGACTTCAAAACACAGAGGGTAAATTGGAAAAAGGAAGGCACTAGGGTTATCTCCAAAAGGGAGTCTCAACAACAAGATTGGTATTTTCTTTTGACAGAAGGAAAATACAAATTGAATGGAGGAAGGAGGATTCAGTGCTTTAAACCAAGTCCGAAAGTCACTTTCACACCATTAAACCTGATCAAATTGCACTGTAACTGCAACATGAGTCATGGAATCAGCAGAGTAACACGTCCTTTACTGTGTGCAATCAGTGATACATGTAATTGAGGTCTTTTAATAATGTCAGGTCCCACTATCACCAGGACAGAAATGACCAGCATTAAGGCAGCACAGACTAGCATTTCACATGACGCTCGAGCAGCACAAACTGTGAGCGGTTGGCTCAGGCAGCAGCGAGTACAGCAGCAGCTGTTCCGCACTAACAGCACTGCCTCTTCAACAGTGTTCTGAACAGAAATATACAGATGGTGATAAACTAAGATAAAAACTGTCCAGGCAAGTAGAAACAAAGTAATGAAGATACTCAACTGTCCCCAGGGGTAATTACTAATTAAATTACAAAAAAAATCATAGGGCAGGCATCACTTACAGTCCATCTATTACTCCGAACACAGCTATGTCAGGACAGTCAGATTGTGACCCCCGCCCCAATTCATGACTTGTTTTTAATGGGCATTATACCAAATTATGCAGTTACAACAGAAGCAAGGTCCCCACAATTGCCTCCATAGCTTGTGGGAAATGAGGAACAATTTCTAGGTATGAAGGGCAGCAATTAATGTCAACCATCATTCCCGTGCAGGGCCCAGGCGTTGCCCTGAGGAGGCAGAGGAGATGGAAGCTTCAGTTCCTGCTGTGCCTGTCAAAGCCACCTGCCTAACAGACCAGGGAGGCCTAGAGCTGACCCCTAGTAAAGCTGATATTCATGAACCCACTGAATTTCCCATGGTGACCAGGGAAGAAGTCCTAACAGGGCAAACAACATGCAGATGGTGCCATTTTTAGCTTCCTTTATGTGTCTGACTTCTCAGTGCCTCCAGGAGGCCAGGCCTTTCCTCTGACCACCTGTCAGACGTAGTTTAATTTCCTCTCAACCTGTAATGTGTGCATTTTGTAAGGATTTGTGGGTCTACTCTTTGTGTTTTACTGATTTTTTCCTGTAAAAAATTGAGTCTGAAGGACTCACAATCAGAGCAGAATAGTCAGAATTTGGCTGTGCCTGCTGCAGTACTCTGTTGGGGTTATCCACATGCTCTCTCTCCATTACTGTATTTGAGAAAGGCAATGCTAATATAGTCACTTACAAAGGAGAAGGAGAGAAACAGTTAGAGAAAACTAGTGGATGAAACTGGCCAGTTTAGTGGCATCATAGGGTTGCTTCAGACTTCAGCTGTAATGTCATCTAGGGTTACTTCTATTGGTTTAACTCGTGTCCTATATGTTAAAATAATAAGCTGAACGGAATTACTGAAAAGACTGAGTCTCTAGAACTCCTCCTTGGCTTCCCACGGGTAGTGATTGGGTCTGAAATCTTCATATTAGCTAAACAGTAAATATTTGAGGCACTCTAACATGGTAGCATGAAATTTATCCACCCTCTGTGTAATGAGAGCTGTGAAAAGCTGAGCTTTTTCTACATGGAAGTAGGGACTTAGGTGGCCTACACAGGCTTGAAAAATGCTGCTCACTGAACTGTTATTGCGATTACGGATATCCTGAACTGAGTGCACAAAGTATAAACCAAAGGTATGTTCAGTCACAGGACAGAAACAGCATTTGAAATACCCAGCTTCTCATTCTGCACCTTTGATACACCTCTGCTCTGAAAGGGACAGCCTTGGAGACAGAGAGGCATCCAGTCTCAAGGTCCTGCTAAGCCTTGATCTCTCCAACTGAGCTGGCAAGAGTTGCCTAAGGTAACGGCACTTGTAGAAACTTGGATGTTTGCCAGGTTGGAAATGCCCAGGGGGACCTAAGACCACCGAGTCTTTCCAGAAGAAGTCACAGAAATGGATTTTCTTGAACTAAATTATATTCTTGGATTTAAGGCAAACACAGCACAAAAAGTGTTCCCTTCAGAAGAAGTTCTGTCACAGAGTTCAAAACTGGTTCATGGCAACCATGGAGCACAGCAGCCATCCCAGGAACCAGTCACACCACCCCAGTCACTACAGAACTATAAAGAAAAAGCCCTTCCAACTCATGTGGAAAAGATACAGACTCAGAACTAATGGTTTCAACTCACCCTCTTCCATACCTCAATAAATGCAAAGCATGTCCAGAAATCCTTAAAGCAAACTGGATGCCAGTCAGAGGTGGGATTATACATGGTATAAAGGGTCACTCAGGGGGACTTTGTGTGGCAAATGAATTCACACATAAAGTTTTATTATCTGAAGGGAAAAGATAAAATTCTTTGGGAGAGCCCTCCCACGTGCCCAGAGTTTTTCATGGTTTGCATAATACAGAAGCACAGAGCTTGGGTAGGGCTCTTAAATTAATGCTGACACAATCACCCTGCAAAAAAGCTACCCTTGGGAAAGGACTTCAGACAGGAGGTGGCAGCGTAGAGTACAGAGCAGCAGCTGTGACCTGCCCAGAATCCTTTTGTAACGACCTACTGGGGCTTGAAAAATGACCCAGCAGCGTTTCAGATTAGAAACTATAAAGAAAACATCATGTAAGATAGCCACATAATGTCCTCAAGGCCTCAAATTATCTTCCTGATCAAATCCAGCTATCCAAGCCCTTTTCTTAAATTGTCATAATCATAAATAACAGAAAGAAGGGAATGAAAATGGAAAAGAGGGCACACTGGCAAAACCTTCATTTTCTACTACTTCCCGTAAAAACGAACTTTGTTACACTTGATGAGTAAGAAGTACATTTAAAGACATTAATTTCAGACAGAACTTTGGTTTCTCAGTCAGCAGAAAAACACTTTTTCAGAATTGTCTGTCATTTCAGTGGATATTACAGATGCTATAGACATTTACAAAGAGTGAAACAGTATGAATAAGAGCAGGTGCAGCACTGCACCTTGATAAGGGTTGCTGAGAAGTGATGCTGTTGTCAGCAGTGGTTCTGAACCTTCAGACTGATTCTGCTCAGTGCACAAATGGCAGTTTATCCAGCACTCTGAAAGACACTAGAAATAAAACACTCTACAGGTGGTGAGGAAAGTGCTCTATAACCACCAAATGACAACATTTTACTGTCAAGTTTTGATGCAGGGTGCAAAAATGTGCATCTTAATGGCACAATAGGAAACAAAATTCACAGACTTATGAGAAAAGCAGAACTTCACCAGGAGGTTCTTGCTTCAGTCAGTGCATCCAAAAGTACCTTTGGCACTGAGAGTTTTAGCAGTTCGGTGACAGAGTTGTTTCATTGTTCATCTATCCACAGCAACAGCATGATTTGCAGGTGACTCCATCTTTAAGCCATAACATTTTTATACACAGAACTCTTCTACAGAGTCACTAAAATAATGTATCTCCCTTTTCTGCAAGAGATGGACAAGCTTTTTATTGTTCCCAAACAATGCAGATACTTTTTGCTGAAAAATATCTCAAAGCCAGTTCTGTTGATCTGTGAGAACTTGCTCTACACTAATAACTAGTGGCACAAGGAAACAACATGCAGATGTCCTCTGGGTGTCTTGCTCTAGTTCTATTTAGTGCTTCCACTGGAAAGCCTCCAAATGGTTCACCGATACCAGAATCAGCAGGACTATGTGAGCAATTGCATCAGGCTCTGGCAGCTACCAGATGAAGGCAAGAGAGAGAAGGGGTTGGAACCAATGGCAAAACGATGCACAGAGCCAGTCAAATATCTAAACATAGTAACAGTATAATAACTGCCAAAAACTCAGTGCCTTTTTCCCTCCTGCCAACCTGAGTGACTGTGTTCTGTTTCTGTTCAGTGAGTGCTTCAACATTACAGCCCAATAGCCTGACCCCAGAGGTAAATCTGGGCGTCCACCATGATGCTGTCTCATGACGCTTGGTAAGTACAGAAGTGCATCAGCAGAAAAGTGCCACAAGCAGGGGGCCTGCTGCACTCCACACAGCTTCTCTGATTCCTCTCTACAAGCCAATTCCAACATGAAAACACTTCTATAGCCCAAAGCCAAAAACATTATCACCCTCCTTTGACATTAACACTCCTACTACCACATACAGCTTAGCAGAAATGTTGGCCAAGATAAGGCATGTTGGCCAAGGCGTAATAGTTTCTAGCAACAATGCATAATCTGGGTGCCATCTAGGGTCTGTGAGAAGATGTCTGGTCAGGCTCCGCTTGCACAGAGAAATACATACTCCCTTTAATAGACACAAGCTGCATTCCAGTCTCTTACCGTGCTGCAGGTCAAGCGTCTCACCAACAAATTCCTCAGTATTACTGCTGTAGCTCCAGCCAGATAAGGACTGCCCAGCAGATGAAGAGGCAAGGCAGTGAAGAGGCATGAAGATTCATTATGTTAAGTGGAAGATAAGTATGCAAGATATGTAATTTGTACAATATGATTGCACAAAACTGAAAAGTTCATGGCTCCCTCTACCTTGTGTTTGTGGTTTATTTCTTCCATTAAGTTTTACAAACTGCTGTCTGCATCAGAAATATATTTTTATCAATGCAGCAATATCAGACACAACCATTACAAAAACGTTTGTAGATTTATTCTCACAAATACATTAAAAACTGACAGGTCATTTGTACCAAAAGAAATCCTACATTTTGGCCAAAGCACTATGTAGGTTCACTCTTGAAATGTAAAGTATTAAACTGTATCAATAATGAATATTGTTACTGTTCTGTAATACAAAAAGATCATTTTTTGGTCAACACAAAAATATGTCAAATAACATTTGGAACATGAACAGCTAAAATTCAGACACTAGCAACTTTCCTGCTCTTGGAAACGATCTGCATTCATTGCATTGCAATACTCCCTCTGCTGGCAAATTTAAAAGGTCATATATTGCTTCATTGTACTGCAGCCGTTAACACATGGAAGGCTTACATTGTTAGATTTCTGATTACCTTTTAATGAAAATGGGAATATTTTTCTTACCTTATAACAACAAGTCAGTACTCTTCCTCCCTCACACCCTCCCTCCATTTTTTTTAAACAGAGAAAATCTCAGGACTACCCCAGAAGAAAAAAAATCTGAAGTTGCTGTGTTCGTGTTGAAGATACAGTGTAAAAGATATGAGCAGGTAGCAACACTGCTCCCATGAATCAGGGGACTAAGCCTCAGTGAAAACACTTTTTTGTGCGAATATGGGTATTCCACTTGCTTGGCCATAGGGAAGCTCTTGCCTCAGAGTCATGGAGGCAAATGTATGTTTGTCTCTGGCTAAATTTTGCCATGAATCTTTCTCTACAGCAAATGCACTTACACGAGGTTGAAGCTGTCTCGCAGAAGCAGCACTCAGCTCTGCACAGACCAAAAATCCTACCCAGAAACTATGTGAATCCTCCTCCAAAGACAGGTTCCGTGCTGAACTCTTGTGCTATGCAGCTTCACGTACTAACATCCTTCTACCAGTGGAAGTCTACATACTGTTTAAAAGACCATTTTGGCCTGCTACGTCCTGCTAAACACACACAGCACTCACAGTTAGTTTCCCTTCAGAGCATTTAAGGACATGCTTGAACATTTAGCTGAGAACCTTTAGGATTCATGGTGAAAGAAGGAGACTTCTGCTCTAGAAGACCAGGCAGAGTGCTGTGGTAGTTTGTCCTTCCACTGTAAACTTGCTGCATCACTTTTGTGAGCACACTTTAGCACAGACACATTTGTGTTTCTTAAACTCAATTCTTTTTTCCAGAAGCCATTCTGCTTTCCTGAGTGCCATTGAGAAACTAGAGAAGGAATGCTGAATCTGGAGTACAAAGACAGCAAATACTTTAAAGACAGAGCAAACTCCTCTGAAGAAGACAGCTATTAGAAAAAAGACTCAGCTAAAGACAGAGTGGTTCGAGAAATTCTGTGTGTGCACATGTAGCCACAAGACACCCCCTGACGTTCCCTCAGTGATCAGCAATTCGGTGTTCAAGTATGGGACTGCAATGAAGTTGTAAATCAAGTGCAATGTCATGAGATATATGGGTTGTTTGTTTTATAATCTAATCACTCAGCCCATTTTTAGAACCACAGGCTTGCTCTGTTTAATCAAGAAAATCAGTCTGCAGATAGTTATAATTCAGACTTAATTAAAAGAGCACTTTGAAGGAAAGGGCCTATATGAAGCCTGGGAGAGACAAGGCAGTGACTGACACAAAATCCTGCCTTTCTTGACCTCCTCCTACCATCGCTGGAAGCATCACCACAAATTGCCCAATACACTCAGCCACCGCATCTCCCTCTTGATTATGTTGTTTGCTTTTGAACTAATATCTCTGCAGTCATGCTTCTCCTTTTCATTAGCCCTGTTGCAATATTATTACACCAAACACACTTCCTCTGGCACATCATACTGCTGGGCTCCTAGATGCTACAAAGCCCATGACCTAGTTGTGCTAAGTGCTGGTGAGAGTGTCTGCCCATAGCGTTTATAGTCTTGATTATGTAAGATAAGAGAGGGAAAGAAGGAGAGGGAGGAAGTACTATCTTCATTTTACAGATTTAGAGTAAATTACTCACTCAAGTCACACCAGAGCATCTGCAGCAAAGCCAGGAATTCAACCATCTCAGTCTCTGCTCATTGTTTTTATCTTTTCTCTGTCGAGTCTAACGTCTCTCTGAGGGTTGAGATCTCCTCACAGAGACTACTATGTAAACAGAGGAGGGAAACTCAAGGGCAGGAGGAGAGAGACATGACTAAAAGGTAGGTATATATGCATCAGCTGAGGACTCTCAGTGCTGACAGAACAGAAACACACCTAACATATTTGTAGACTCTTTCTTACCGCATTTAAAGGAGGAATGGCCTCAAGGAGAAGGCAGAAGAGAGATGGGCAAAGAGGGGAAGAAAATAAGTAGGAAGAAAGAAAAAATATGGAGTAGTACTCTGTTGTGCATTATTGGGACAAGTTTAATGGGACTCCGTGGGACATCCAGTTAACCATGCACCCCTGTCATGAGATATGACTAATAAAAGCATTGTTCTTTCATGTGTCTCAGACTGACTTGCCATTACTAACTGCATGTTTTTGATAGCCTTAAGTAAAAGCTTCGCTAACAACATCAGCCTGGCCTTTGATAGGCAGAAAAGTTTCTTCCTCCTTTTCTTGTCATTGCCCTTCATCTTCAGGTTAACTCCTCGTCCAGATTGCTCCATATGAATGAAATACATGAGGACTTTCCTTCCCCAACTGCCCCTACTGGCCTTCAGTAGTTGTTTCTTAAGCAGTTGCCCTGAAGGGTATAACCTGCCCTCTGGACTCTTACTAATGTTAGGCAAACAACAACTCAGGTGACAGGCTTTGCAGCCAAAGGCAGCTCTTACAAGCAGACTGCATCACATCTGGAGTTATCAGTAAAATGAAGAACATGGGAAGGATGATTTTCAGACGTGGGACAAGGACAGGCTAGGTCTTGCTCGTGAGTTCAGGAAGTGAATTGGATCCAGCACAACTTTGCATCCTCACACCATATTTGAGTTCAGCCTAGCTGGGTGACACGAGGTATTCCAGGGCCAACAATCTGCTCACTCCCTTCCTTCTCTCTCCACTGTGGTTGAGAAATCTTCTCAATAAGCTTTTCAAAGCAGAAGAGATCAAATAACATGCAAATTTGTACAAAATAACAGCTTTCAAGAAAAACTTACCTAGCAGTACTGTTGCAGAGCATGGATTCAGCTGTATGAAGCTGTGCCATTGGCAGAGACCCGTTTTGCTCACTGTTCCCACTTCTCACGTAACATAAAGCAGAAGGGCTATTTACAGGTATTTTAACATCTGCACTAGAGGCACAAGAACTGCGTTAGCACTAGACCTGATCTGCAGCTGAAACACGTGTGATCAGGGTGCACTGCTTCTGCCCAAACCCTTTCTATGTCCACACGGCACACTGAGAGGAAGAGCAAACCTTTCTTGTTGAGTGTCTGCCGGGGTTTCAGACACAGACTGAAGGTGAAGTGTCCTGCACATGGGCACAAGCCATTACACAGGGGCACAAGCCATTCAGCTGCTGGGGCTCAGGAAGTAACTCTGGTGCCTTTTTTGGTGTGGCTTAATGCCTTACTTCTCCTTTGACCTTGGATACCTGATTTCACCTCTGTTCCTCCCCTGTAAAATGATGGTAACACCTCCTGACCTCAAAGCTGCACTGTAAATACAGGATTACGTGACTAGGCACAGGACAATGAAACCTCCTGATTCATGAGATTAACTGAGGTCACATAAGCCCTGCCTTATATTTCAAGATCCACAAGGGTTGTATGAGTCTGTGACCAAAATGCCCCCTTCCCTCTCTGAGATCCTGCCCATTCTCAGGAACGTTTTATCCCAGTGATGACATCATTTGATGTCACTTGGTTTGGGTTTGATTTAGATTACATATACTAACTCACTACAGGGGTGTGTTAGTGTAACTACCAACTGTGCTTTCCCACAAGACTCCTGCCTTATTTGTGTAAATGGTTTCCAGGGATTTCCTGACACTCCCAGCAGCACACATGGCTAAACAATAGGTACAGTAGCTAAAGTGGTGTGGGGATACCACGCTTAGCACAGCCTCAGCTGGAACCTTCAAGAAAGCTTGATGTGTGTCCTACATTGGGATACGTGGAGCTAAAAGAAGAACATGAATGATCTAGACTGAATAAGCCATGGGGAAAGGCTGAAAGTGCAGTGTGTAGTCCAGAGCGGGAATACAATGTGAAATAACTTCCGCTACAAGGAAGTAATCTTCTCTCCAAATGTACGACAGGTAAGACAACACTTACGTGATTCAAATTGAAGCAGAGAAGACTGAAGTTAGAGAAAAGCAAAAAAACACCACCAGTATGGATAATGAAAAACTGGGACGGATTGCCTTGGGGATAGCATGGAGTCACCATCACTTTCTGTCTTTAAGTACAGATTAGATACACATCTGACAGGAATGACACAGGTAATGCTTATCTCCAGTGGAAGACCAGATGAGAAGACCTTTTTTTGGTTCCTTGTAGCCCTCTAATTCAGTAATTATTAACTTGTAGGTGCTCATTCAGTTATTCTACTACGATACACAGGCCCAGGGGGATACGTCAGTGTAACACTGAGGTGAGACAGAAGAGCAGTCATAAGCAAAGAACTCCTCTAGCAACCCAGATTGACACGCATCTTCTGTTGCTCTCTGCAGGTACAGGTGCAGAGCTCAGAAAGGGCCCAAGAATGTCCATGGAAGAGATGAGAGGTCTAGAAAGCGTGACATAGGAGAACTGACTGAAAGAACCAGACCATTGCTTGACCTAGAAAAGACCTTGCACTGCAAAATGGTATGCACCACCAGTCCTCATAAGTTTTTTATTTCAAGCCTCAAAACTGTTATATGATAAAGACGAGAGCAAAAGGGACAGAAGCTGTCTCCTAGCTCCTTTGGCACAATTCATCTAGGCACATCTGTCCTACAATCTGAGTTGTGCTTCTGTCTCATGGGAAAATGGATAGTATGGTGAACAGCCTTCCACTGGCAGAGCGTGTTATACATCCCTCACTAGGATCACAAATTATATCCAATATCCATTTATTTCTTCAGATGGAGGAACTGCTCCTTGGTTTGTCATACCCGTTTAATACCAAGCAAAATTCTAGGATTGCAGCTGAAGTGTTAGTTTTGGCTTCCCTAAACTTTAGCAATGAAGCAGTCATTTATTTTTTTTAAAAACAGAAGGAGCAGAAGGAGCTGCCCCAAAAAAAGTGTTAACTTCAAGAGCATGTCACTCAGTTCAGTGAAAAGGATCTGGCTTTCCATATTGTAAGGTTAGAGAGAGGGCTGGAGGAGGCGAGAGAAGCTGTGATAAATCACTGCATGCAATTTCTCCAACTGGGAAATGTGCAGAAAGGAGGAAAGGGTCTTGCAGAAGAAAATTCAGGGTAGCCCAACTGTGAGCAAGAGGCAAGAGTGGGTGTGATTATATCAAGTCATTCATTCCTCAGCTGTTCCCAGGCTCCCAAACTGCCCTGTTTATCTACCTAGGTATTAGCAAATACCCACTCCATGTAGTAGGAAATACAGTCAGAGGTGAGCAAGATCAAATCACTTGGTCCACACCATAATTCCTCACCTAGCCAGTGCTAACTTGAATACACAGCAGGATTTGGAAGCTTATCAGTTCAAACAGAGACATGTGCATTTTGAGTCAAAATCCGGCTTTCAGCACTATAGAACCAGGAATACAGTAACTATAGTGTCCTACCTAGTGATTTGGCTTGGCACGGCACTGACTCAGACCTATCACCAGATCAAAAAAATACTTGCAAAAGTTGTGTCTCATTTGATACCATCTTAAAGTCAGTTGAAGAAAAATGGCACACAGACCTGCATGAATATCCAAAAAGCTGTAAACTGTAGTTAACAAAATAGACCTGAACTTTGCTCTTAACCACAAAGATCAAGTGACATTTAAAAGGAAACAAAGAGATGCAAATCATACATTTTCAAGTCTTTGAAGATCCTGTTGGCAGTGTTCCACCTCAGAGTACCTCTAAGTACAGTTCATTTCTCTTTAGTCAGCCTTTTCACTTGCTTCAATGCTGAATACACAAAGGGCACCAGACATTTTTAACCTCAATAATTTTTTCATTACCTGTCAGGAACAGCACTAATAACAGGCATTAGAGGTACAATATTCAATTGTTCAGGACAGCCTAAACATTTAATTACATTATGGTAGCTAATCACAAATAATTGCCTTGGGGAAGACAGGGCAGCTGCCAGGGGATGCAGCTTGCCTGTTCAGCTTATGGCACAGAATTCAGCAAAGGCAAAGCAAGCAGCACAGGGAGAAATGTCTCAAAACCACTCACAAACCCTACTTCCTCTTAGTCTTTTAGAGAGAGACTATTTCAGCTTGCTTCTCTGCAGCCCAGTGATGATCACCTTGTTTGACAAGAGCCCTATTCCACATAGACTGTGCTTTGGGTTGTCTGATTTTACTATCACTTCTGCTAACGATTGTCCTTTTCTCAGACCTGGCTCCGTCAAGTTTCCTTATCATTGTTTCCTTTCTTCCCAACCCTGTTATTATCTTACACAAATGGCTAGTTCCACTGGTCTGCCAGAGAGAAATTAAATATTGGGTGACTGTCAGAATCAAATATGTTGTTGAATCTTATGTCTTTTAATGGAAAAGAAAAAAAATAAAACCAACCAACACATAAAAAAAAAAAAAAAAGAAGAGAGGAACTGATCTTCCTTTCTTCTGCCACTATATAGAAGTTTAGAATAAGACAGAGCAGAATACTGTGGTCGGAGATATGTTACAGCAGAACTATGACTCAGGCTTATTTCACAGATACCTCAGATTTAGACTCAAATTTAGGATGTCCATTGTCTTGTCCCCTTCTTATATATTATTTATGATCTTTGTTTACAGACATCTATATAAATCTGATGCTTCATCACACAACCACTGTATTCCAAGGCACAATGGCTATGGAGAAATGGAGGTTTCCACAAATCTTAGCTCTTACAGAAGTGAGTTCTGTTGCCATGTGTTATAAAGGGCTTTCTTCAGGCAGTAGACAGCCTCCTCTAGTACCATGTTCAAAACTCCATTAATAACATTATTTCTCTGCCAGCTCTTCTAGTAGAAGCCTGCAGCCAACACATCAATACACCAGAACCCATGCAGACACCACTTCACAATTGTTAAAACCTCACCAAAAGCCTTCACACAAGATTTAAGCCTTGCAAAAGACAAAAAGCAAAAGTCAGAGTACATAACACCATGCAGCCAATACCTTCATTCCAGAGAGGAAAAGATTTTAAGTGTTCAAGTACTGCAGTATAACCTGGAAGACAGCATCTTAGTCTAGAGTTAGGACTCTCTATAAGCAACAGACTCACAGTTTGAACAGTCTAGACTCCCAGGTGCCATGTCCCTCTTTCCCAGTCACTTTGCAATCAACAGCCTACCTGGAAGTTCCTGACTCTCCTGTGTTTTGTATTTGAAGTGGCAGGACATCTCAGTTGCCAGCCCAAGTTCTGCCTCTCCATAACTGGTATGAATGACACTGGGCTGCGACAAGATGGGATGAACTGATTTTGCTCCTCTTGGTGGTATTTTGTTGTGAGGGCTGGAGAAGTTTTCTGTCCCCAGCAGTACCATAGATGACAGCAATTATTATTTCTTATCTTCCAGATTTTACTACTGCTGCTCCAGTTCTCCCACTGCTTTGTCAGAACCGAAATAAACCCAGGGCAAGTTTTCTGCAACACTCTCTCCATCTGCGATCCCAGCTCCACTGCCTGGGCCAGAGTCAGGGTACCAAGTTCCATCAAGAGCTTCTCCCGAATTCGACAGTCTCCTGCTTTGTCAATTAGCTGATCCAGGACCAGCTCTTCCTGCCAACAGCCAAAACCACAGGCCGATGCCAATTCTTGCAGTGCCAAAGCAAAGGCTGTAAAAGTTTCACCTGGCAGCTGTGCCCGCTGCCTGAACTGGAACCTCTGTAATACCACGCTCTGTCTGGCCTTACTGTGCCCTGAAAGCTTCTTCATTGTTTTTTTTGAAGGAGGCAGCAGAAACCAGGGTTGTAAAAATCCTCTGATTTTTCACATCCAAAGACTGGAGAACAGTCCTCAAAGAGTCTTCAGGTTTCACTCGCCTATGTCAGACAAATCTCACAATCAGCCACTGACACCAGGGGCCTGAGAGATTTCACGGTTCCAGCAAGATGTAGGACATAAACCAGCAGCAAGAGGCAACTGCAGCTCCTGAGTCTTCACTGCCACCCCTGCATAGGTCCACTGGTATTCTCACTACCTCTGAGCAAGAGCACAGAGGCGCATCACAAACGCTTTGCCTCTTGTCACGGGGAGCAATTTCTTGTCACTCAAAAGGCTCCTGCCTTCCAGGCCAGGTTGTCTGGCTGGGCAGGAAATGCAGTGCTCCTCCCATGCAGGCAGCGAGGGTTGGGGCAGGTGAACAGGATAGGAGAAAACAGAATGGGAAAGAAAGAAGACAAGATGGAAAGAGTATCTCCTCTGCTAGGAAATTTTTGTTGCATGCCCTAACAACCTAAACTAAAGTGTGTCAAATGTTTAACAGGAATCAAAGATAAAATCCAGGTTTAACAGTTTTACACACATTGCTCACAATAGTTAACAGCACAACCTTCACCAGCAAAACTATCCCCACATGCCACCGAGGCAGATACAGAAAGTGAGCAGGGCTACAGCGGCAATGAGATGGTGCTGGAAGTAGAGGCTGACCTGTGTTTGCCTTCATAGACACAGGCTGTCAGCTCTTTATTTTTTGATGTCTAACAATGATGCCTAAAAGTGGCATCTTCCTGTGCCAGAGCCTATTGATCTGTTCAAAAGTGGCACTGTGTCACTAGCAGCTTACAGAGACCAGTCCCACAGGCACGTCAGAGCAGCACAACTGCAGAAAGATCTTTGCATGGGCAATTTTTTTTCTCAGGGCTGGAGTCTGTGGCTGCTTCCATTTGGCAGCTTTTTTCAGCAATCACATAGCAGTTACAACTGGAACCATAGCACTTCTAAAGTGTGTGTTGTAGAAAAGAGAATGAGAAAGGAGGAGGAGATGCCTTGCTCGCCCTGCACATCTGTGAACACGTGTGGTATTAGGAAACAATCTTTAGCCTTTTTTGGGGTTTTGGTGGGTGTCTGCCATATCCCAGCCAAAAAGACTGGAGGAGTCTACACATCCCATCCTGTAATCAGGGAGGGTTAAACAGTCCTCTGCAGCAAAACTCTATACAGGCCAAGATAATCACTGTTTTTGAGGTAACCTAACCTTTCTCAATGAACTAGACAACTCCATTAGTTCAGAAGAAGTGATCATTTTTTTTAATAACAGTAACATGAAATACATCCTTTGGCTAAAAAAAAAAGTCTTGAACAACACTGAAGAAGCTCATGGATTTACCTATATCTGCTCACTGCTTTACCATTTCTCTTTCATGGGAACACACTAGCTGTTTCACTAAAGGCTTGGTCACACAACAAGCTTGGGTGGAGGTGGAATACTGAACTACTCAACAGCTTTCGCATTTTTCAAATATTTGAACTCTAAGAGGTTTAAAAAGTATCGTCCCAGCAATTTAATAAAGGAGGATTTAGGTTAAAATTAATCTGGAGAATCTCAGCCCCATTTTTAGCAGTAAGATTTACTGTATAGAGATTAATGGCAAAGATTTTGGTTCTTTTTAGAAGAGAACCCTAAACTTTACCCTACAAGCATCTTAGGACAGCACTGAGGCACCAAAGTTTCTGAGACATTGCCCATCTTAGCTTGCTGCATTAACTACTCAATAATTATAGAAGCCAGTATATGGGTTTCGCATCATCTAAACCTGTTCTTTTAAAAGAAATGTCTGCACTCAGTGCTGGGTAGCCTCAGGGAAGACAGATTCAATACCAAATACCATCACATCTAGCCAGCACTCCTATATGTTTCAGAGCAATGAAGAACAAGATCATGTTATCCCATCAGTTTTTTGTTTCAGGGCATAGTGCAAGAGTAGTATTTGCAAGATCATTGCCTTCAGGATCCATCCCCAACCAACACGGTAAGTGTTATGTATCCCTTCTTGGGCACTAAAACGATCATAACTTTAAACAGTTTCAGGATTCCAGTCGACTTGTAATAGCAACTGAGGTTTCCCAGTCAAGAAGTCTCAAACTGCAATAATTAAGAGTGATTTGCCATGAGGCCAAATTCCCCCTCTATTGGACATTAGCTGAAAGAATTACCACTCTGCAGTTTATTGTGGCTTCCAGTAATGTTTCAGATGGCAGACAGCTGGGCAGCCTGTGGTATCAATTTATACCAGGATCTACAATTAGACAAACTTCTTCCATCAGTGCAACTTAGAGGTCAGTTATACTTTGTGAGTACCAGAGTACCAAACAAAAAGTTCTGTACAGCCAGAAGTTTGGTTTTGTATTGATGACTTTCAAAGCTTGACAAACATCTCCCCTTTATTCAATGCATGAGGCTTCTCTTGGATGCCATGCCAAATCATTACAAATATTCCCCTGTTCCTGATTTAAGCCTTCAGGAACAGAGCTGTGGGTTTTCAGAAATGCTCATTTCAAGGTTCTCAACAAGCAGATCTGTCCTTCCAAAGTCGTTAACTCTCTGAGAAGCACTACAATCTCCATGGTGAAAGAATTATACAGTACCTACAGACTAATATCAAGGTTTTCCCCATTTTAAATAGTAAATTAGCCCCAAAAAATTTCCTCCGCTTATGGCATAGTCTAAGTTTTCAGTGGCTGCTTTTCCCATTCATTGCTTGGTGGAACAGCCAAGGAGTGAAGCAAGGAGTGCTTACGGTATTTTGAGAATGAACATTTATCCAGTCCCTTCAGGTTTGATCAGGCACACAGGTATCTGGGTTATGCGAGCCAGCCAGGACACAGCTCTACCTGCAGATTTCCTTAGGAAAGACAGGCACCCAAGTGGCTGTGAACTGTGAAACCTCAGTGGCATTAGATATCAAACAGGAAAACCAATGACTTAAAGCAGGGAAAACTCAGGTAAGCTAGACAGACACAAACAAAGAGGTTGTAGATGAAGTTTCCCATGCCCAGTACCCATAAGGGACAAGTCTTTCCTTTAGGGCTTCTTCTCAGTCCAGCAACCTGCAACAGCTGCCAGGGTTATAGTAAACCCATGCAAAGGTTTTTTTAGGAACCACTGTGTATTTTCCATCAGTGTTTGTCCACCAGGTACAGTGGTTTGTCTGCTAGTTGCTCTCCCAGTCTCTGTCACGGCACACACTTCTACTGTATCTCTCTCTTTGCAGTCTTCATCCTTCCCCTCAGCCGCACACATGCAGTTAGTTTCCTACACTCTTTGCTCCAGCTGTCTACCCAGCCCAAAATGTAGAGCTCCTCTCCTGCTGCTCAGCCACAGCCTTTTCATGGAAGAGAGAAGGACGTACAACACACTACAAAGAAATAAATGAATAAACCAACTGCCAGAGAGATCTTTTCAATAAACTAAACAAAAGGTTGTTGCAACCTCAAGTTCACACGCTAACACCACCTTGGCTAAATCTGGCCAGACACGGACACCAGAAAACATGAAGAGAACATCTCACAGCACAGCATTATGACATCCAACCTTTCCCTCACATGCAAGGAAGGAGGCTGCATGGTCAGAAATCAGAATTTGAGATAAGAATATGATCCTGCCATACACCCTGCTGAGCTCGGCAATGTACTTCTCAATCCAGAATAGAATTTAAATACATTAGGAAACATAAAAGTGCTCCCCTGTCCCAGATTTGCCTTTTAGCATGGAAGTATCTGCAAGTTTAGGAGGAGTACTTACATGAAAGGTCTCCAAAACAGTACCCTCAACTTCACATGGCAAAAATGTGTCCAGGCATCAAAAGAACACACTGGAGCAGGGAGGCTGACTCTGACACAGCACTGACTCTGCTACAGCTGAGATGCCTGTCTCCCTGAAGAAACACCACCAAGATTTTAAAGAAACAAGGGGATGTCTGGATTAAACAGAAAAGTAAGACAGCTGGGGCAGGAAATGAGTATCTGCAAGTATTCAGTAAATAAAAGGAACCAGGTGCTTCAAGAATTTCTTCACGGGTTTCCCCCAATGAGAATTGCCTAGCTTGGCCAGAAAGTCTAAACTTTGCCTTCGGGAGTGGTGTATGGAAAGAGAGATTCTGACATCATGTAATTCAGTTCATTTAAGTGAATATCACAAAGTAGCTTTATTTGCCCTCTCAGCACATACACTGTGCATTCAAGTAAAGGAAGACGATGTTGCTAACACCCTACAACACTGAAACAAGTCCTGTAGGATCAACTGAAAAGGACTTTTTCTAATCACATACCTCACTGAGCATCAACGTGAGGAGAGGGGGGAAACTGCATATGGCATTTTCTGCAGCACAGGCAAACATACTATTAAAGCTTCCACTGCAGAACCATGTGTCAATATTGGCGTATAAATCATGAGATGAAAAATAAATTTAGGTTTGTGTAAAATTAACAAGAGTAGACTTGGAGAAGGCTGGCATTGTACTTGGATCTAAGTAAACACTGGGAGTTGCAGCAGTACCTGTAGAGACTGACTCCAGTTTGCATTTCACAAATCCCTTGTACTGGTGACTACAGCTCCCTAGGGGCAACGTTCAGCTCCTACTGAAAGCAGTGGTATTTAAAGGAGGTGGTACTGGCAGGATCTACAATGATAGAGAGTAATATATATCTACATATAGAGAATAATATATATATTTCTGATTTTAAAACATAAATTGTGCATCTTAGCAGAGCTATGAACCCTAGGGTTACAGGACAGACAGGATGATTGTGATATTCACTAGAGAAACAGCAATACTAAGAAGAACACGACACCACAGTATGATGCCTTTCTGCAGCCCCACAAAATTTTTCATATAAGATGTCAAAACATTTAAAATGAGTGACCCAAACCTCCTGGAAACAACTCCCCCATTGTCAGCATAAGAGGAGGTCAGTTCTGTTGGTTATAGTCCAGAACCTCCTGCATTGCTATAAATCCAGGAGCTGCTACATGACCATATCAGTTCAATAGTCTGAACTGAAAGCCTGTATCAACTATTTCACAATTGCATGGATTCCATCAGTTTCAAGACTGCACATATATGGGGCTGGCTCCCAGGAGTGTTATATTGCCATGAAGACCTGTATGTGTTAAATGGCTTATATACTTAATGAAGTTACTCAGTATGGTATCACCGCATCAAACAAAGGTGGCAGGAACAACCCTTCACGTGGAACCTGCCTTTCTCTTGTCCCTTCATAAGAGCAAGCAACCAATGGAGCAGGCCCAGGGAGTATAAGAGTTCATGCCACTAACTGCTGAGGAAGAGTAGTATTAATCCAATTCCTACCTACTTCTGTAGTTAAAGATTACTGTTCCAGTTCTTCTCCAGCGGCTGTTGGACTTAGTGTGCCAAGTGATCATTAAAGACCTCAGAGAGACAGACAGTATGGCAGGCTTGATGCAAATGACTGCCCTAGCATTGAGCTATCACAATAAACACACTGCTCACTAGAAAGGCTCCTGATGAGGCAGACAGTCTTACCTAGAAGCTTTTAGAAAATCCTGTTCATTACTCATCAGGCAATTCACAGTTTCTGAAGTGAGTACTTCATACAAAAAGTGTGAATCAGCAGTACCAGGGACATCTGAAAGACCGCCTGGATTAGGAGAAGCCCCTTCTTTTAATTCTTTAGAATGAAAAAACAATCATGAGGTAATTGCTTGGGGCCTCTTTTTACCACTGAACCCTGCACAATTTTATGGAGATGTCCAATTGAAATGTATATGGTGTTCGGAACAAGATCCCTTATCTTCAGGTCAGGCAAGCAAACATCAGATTTGCTGTCCTACAGTGGAATTTGCACAAATTGGCAGCATTGAACTAGGTACCAGTGAAGCCTTGTGATGTACATTTTCCTGAGTCCTAATTACCACTTTTACCCCTGCCCTCTTTCGTTTTCATCAGTCACTGGGATATATGGCTTCTTTCCAAAGCAGACTGCTCTGTCTGCTTCGCTGCTCAGCTCTGTGTACCAAGTTGAGATAAACAACGTTCTGATTTAACATCTGCTCTGGGACTCGAGGCAATTTAAGTAACTTGAATGCAGTTGGACTTGGCCAGATTTCCAGCATTACCTTGGTTTGCTACATGCTATGCCATAATGCTTCTATCTGTAACAGGAACTCAGGGTGAGTGTGAATCCACTGGTACTCACTGTCATTTGACATAATAGGATAAAAGTTATAGAACAGGTTTTTAAAAATACCTAACCATTGCTGGATGCACTGACAGGATTTCCTGGGTATCCTTGCCTCTTTTTTCATTGTACACGTGTACTTGGTTCTCCCACATCACTTTAAGAGTTGAAAAGCTGAGAAAAAAATCTGACCGTGATGCAATGGTAGTGCCACTCTCATAGCAGCTGCAATAGGACTCTAATATTGAAATACCAAGGGATAACTTTTTAACATTCAAGTGCCAAAAGCCGCCCATAGAGCAAAACATCTAAGATGTGCTTGTATTTTGATGAATGACTATTCACGTAAACCTGAAGTTCTTCCTGTTTTTTCTCATGAGGTAAAATAAAGACAGAAGGGCTTCCTTTTTCAGCCTTAATGGGTATCCCATTATAGAAAAGAAGAGACAGAGAAACCCATACTGCTTTCACACTCTATAGTCTAGCAATTTATTTCAGGTTTTCCCAGGAAAAAACCTGCAGTGTCAAAACAGAAAGAAAGCAAGAGAAAGAGAGAGAGAGAGAGAGAAAGAGAGAGAAAGAGAGAGAGAGAGAGAGAGAGAAAGAGAGAGAAAGAGAGAGAGAGAGAGAAAAAAAAGAGGGGAAGGGGGGGTAGAAAAGGAGGGGAGAAAAGGGGGGGAGAAAAAGGGAAAAATTAAAAAAAAGAAAAAATGTACCTGACCACAGCTGGCCACTAGTGCAAGATCAGTTCTGATATCAGTATGATCAAGTGTACGCTTAGCTCCCACCTGAAGTCTAAGATACAGGTGCAGAATTTGTGCTTCCAGCTTCAGCTGCTATGGTGTAAAACAAGTATGGGGTATTAAGATAAAACTGAAAGCTTGAAAGTGTTAATTTCCACAGATGTTGGATTTTTGAACAAGGTCTTGGCTGTAATGTTCTCCAGCTCCAAGAAAATGATGAGACGTGTGGAATGCATCCTGCAATATTTCATTTCAAAGCTCTAGTACCAGAAGTTTCATATAACTGATATATATGGCTTTATTCTTTTGAGAAAAAAATCTTAACTGTGCACCAAGCCAATTGCTGGAGAGACGAAACACATTTCCTGTTGTGCCCCAAATCCAAGTACATTCCTTTTATTCCAAATAGAGCAAAAATTGGAGGCCAAAGGCAATCATCAGGCTTGGAAAATGCTGATGACTGCTGTGTACATGGGGATTTGTGTCTCCGAAGTGATCGGAGACCAATACCTTTCCTTTCCTTCTTCATGAAAATACTGTCATGCAATAGCGATGAGTCCAGGGAGAAAGGCTCACTCTTTCAGCAACCACACACAAGGAGCTAGTTAACTTCTTTGGCTGCCCAAGACTAGAAAGGCTTCAAGAATATCTCTGTTTCCAGAGCACTGAGAAGCCTGAGGTCAAGATTGTGTTTTGCAGCAAACTTTAGTGGATCCACTGGTAAGTGCCTGAATGCTTGCAGCTGCTGGGGAGGGCATGGTTCAGGAAGAGGAGAGAATTGGACCCTCACATTATGTGAGCTGAAAGAAGTTACCTTTCTCAAGCAGTCTTGAAAGCTCCACCAAATTAAGGGTTGCAAGACAGCGCTGAGCTTTCAGCTGTGACTGCTTGGGAAAAAAGCCCTTGAGAATCAAGAGTGGGAAAGCCTTCCCACCCCTATGAGTAACTGTGTAACTATTATTTCTTTTGTCTCCTATAAAAGAAACAAGAAAGCCTGGCACCACATTATAAAGATAGACTGAAAACATGTGCTGACTTGGCATCTGGTTGTGTCATACAAATTTTAAGCCACAACAATGCAAACACAGGAAAAATGTGGACACTACTCAGCAATAACAGGGAACATTGCCAAATCAATTAGTGCCCTCGTAATAATTAATCAGGACAGCTTACTGAGGGAAGCACGCCTTATTTATGGAACCCTTGTATGATAATCCAACATGAGTTACCATACTGAATCCACAACACTAACCAAACACAACATGAACTTTATAAATCACTCCACACTACAAATTTAGACATACACACTTGTATAAATTTACTTAAATTAATGTGTATATTTACTTAAAAATTGGTTTACAGGAGTATTAATTTTTTGGCACTGCACAGTTACTCCTCAAACTCTCTCAAAAGCATTATATCCCAAAGTGGATGCTAACATTTAAATCCCTGTCAAAAAAGGAAACTTTTTCCTTTTCAAAGGACACTTGATGAGACTCTGTTAGCTCTCCTTGGATTTTTTGTGTGAAGTCCTTGTATTTCAGTCATTTCAGGATGAAGTCTGTAATGCACAATGCAGCTTCCTATTTTGATAGCATCCCCAATGACTACTGAGTGCATTTATTCCTTCTTAGTTACTCCACTAGAATAGAGACTTGCCCTTACTGCATAAGACACCAGTTTTTTAAGGACCTTCAGATACAACATCAAGTTGTATCAGACAGAAATGTGTTTCAAGAAATGCCAGATACAAAATCTGATCCTTAGCACAAATGTGGAAGACTTGCAGTGCATCAATTTGGCAAACAATATTACTCTTAAAAGTGCTTCTACATTTGTGCTGCTGCTCCTTCTGATAAAGGCACACAAGGCCATATTTTTTTGCTGCTACAAATTACCAGTGTCTCTGAAACTCTGAACATCTAAAGCTGGAGTGTGCCCTGCCCATTGCCTTTAAACAATTCTGTCCACATTGCATATGCAAACCTACCCATTTCTTACAACCAACACACAAATGCATGGTGCCCACACACTAAAAAAAACTCTTTCCCCAAAGTCTCTGCCTCTAAACCACTCACGCAAGTAGCCCTGAGTCAAAGGAAGTGCCCTGCAGCAGTTTCAGCATGTCATTTTCAGTCAAAAACTACAGAGCCTCTGAACCAGAGATTCAGCATAGGAGGACCTGTGATTAACGCAAGATTTTATGCTAAAAGAGAAAATCCTACATACCTACCTCATGTTTATGTGCAAGGGGGTTGCCCCATAGTAAGCTTAAACCTCATACACGATTCACTGGGTGTGGTTTTTCAGTGAGCAGCACTGTAATCGGCACTAGGAAATTAAGAGAGTCCCTCAAAAGTGAACCCTTCAGAGAAGGCAAGGAGGAAAGTGGTAAGTGCGGGTAAAGGACAGAAACTAGCAGCTGGTGATGCTAGATCGATTGCTAGAATATGAATAGCAGCAGTGCAAAAGCAACTAGAAAGAAAGGAAACAACTTTTTGTTCTTCAAATCGAGTTTTCTATATGAAGGACTATCTTTAGCCTATAACAAAAAGCAGTGATGAATCAGAGGAAACTGCTCAGACGCAGATTCATCACTTGGCACAGTGAAGGAGGTGACATGCTCTGAACTCACTCCTAGTTTACACCGCAGGGCCTGTCAGTGTGCTGACACCCTTAGCGGCTGCACATGGGGTCTTCTCTCTCCCCACCACTGTGAAATGAGGCCTGCCAGAACCATTCACTGCCCTGGAGAACCGAACCCACAGACCAGATCTACTTTAATCCAGTTCAACAAGTACGGCTAACATTCACACACAGTTTGATTTACTCATGCTTAATACAAATACACATCCTCAAGAAACAGAAGAGTAATCTGCTTTATTTAAAATAGCAGTTTCCATGGAAAACTTGTCTCCAAATGGGGGCTTCACTAGCTCTCAAGGCTAGTGAAAAGAAGGGCACTGTCCTCTCCATGTTTCAAGAGAACTACTCAGTTACTTTTTTCTCTTGGCCAGCTCCGTGTTCAGAACTAGCAACTGAACAAGAGCAAAGCGCAGCCACCTGGTATCTGGAAGCCAGCCTTCAGCTCTTGTCCTTCAGCTCCCTCTGAGGCACTGCAATTGTGCTTTTACTTTTGAGCTGAGCTGAAGGTATGTACCTAAAGACATTTATCTAGTTCGTTGGAAACCTCAAACTTTGAGATTATGTGTCAATACAACAATAGTTCGTCATTTCTACAGTTAATAAACTCCCAACACGTTTTTTGCAAAGCTGCTGTTTGCATAACTTCTTTGTGCAAAGCCAGGCTTCTAAAAGTTGGGTGACAGAACTACGCTGGCAAGGGCTCAAAATTAATAGAAACACAGCTTTGCTGGTCAAAAGGACAAAAAGCAAGCCCAGCCCTGACTATGGTTTGTTTAATAATGAATTGCCCATAGTCATTTATTTGGGGAAGAAAAACAAATTGTCAAGCCACTTGAATTTAACATATTTGATCAGTCTGGAGAGTATAAAATGAACGGCAGTGGTCAAAGTTGAGAAATGGAAATTCAAGATGAGTGCATGAGGAAAGAAAACTCAATTCCTTTTGTTGTGCCGTTGTTTGATCAGCTGCACCACCATTCCCGGCAGGGTACTATGGCGTTCAGGCTGGGCCAGAGTCCCCTTTTCACTTGGGAAGTGGGACAAGGGATAAGATTATCTGGCTCAATGCAGAAACACTTAAGGAGATAATGAGAAGGTCTAAAGAGGATATGCTGAACCATTAGCAGAGAAAAGAGAGAAAGGAAAATTCTCAACACAGAATAAAGACTAAAGCTTAGAGGTGGGAGCGAGAACCACTCACTCACCCCCAGACTCTCCCCAGCTCCAGTGGAAGCTTCCACTGTGGCACACAGCCCCTGCAGAGACAGGCTCTGCAAAGCACCAGGACAGCATAGATGACACAGTTCTGTAACTAGGAACGAGCAGCTCATACTTGAGAAGCAGAAAACATAAAAAGGGACTGGGAGCAGACATTAGTAAGAGAATGAGAACATTTATGGTTTCCCATTATAATTCTCACATCCTAATTGTCAACATTGGAATGCGTTATTTGGCTGGTACAAAAAATCAGGGGAAAAGGACACTCATTCTTCTTAATGATCATAAGTCAGCTCCATTGATAGACATGTCTGGCCTTTCCCTCTTTAGATTTATTCTGTTTACTCTGCTTCTGGGGGGCATTTCTCTTTGAAAACAATATTCGAGGAAGTTGTGTACTTCAGAGGTTACTTCATTGTCTTTTCCTTTGTTAAGAGCTGGATTCAAAGTCTAAATCTATCTCAAATAAAAGTAAGTGTGGGTATTTCATCCTGTTCACTAATAGCCATCAAAAAAGCAACTTAGAAATTTACTGAAGCAGAAATTTCTGCCCAAACAAGTCCTAGAACAGGAAGATCAAGTGTGGGTACTTTTAAAACGTTTCAGTCCTGAGCAGTACGTGGGCAGGCCAGTCAGCACCTGACTGTGATGTATACAGCACAGTCTGCTACCATTAACTGCTCTGCTTCTATTTGAAACCAAAATGTAGTGTAATAAAGAAAACTGAATGAGGGAGGGGGAGAACTAAACTGCTTCTGCTGCCACTTTGTGGTTTGAAACAGCATTTATTGCTCAGTGCATCAATCTACAGCACACAGCCTCCAGACTCGCATAATCCAGCCTGAGTCCTGATACCCTATTCAGAGACAGCGGGAAAAGAAAGAATTGGTAAGAAACAAAAATGAAAACTCCCATCACATGTGAAAAGATGCAAAGCTTGAACTCTAATGAAAGCGGCAAATGCCAGCTCATCAAGTTCCCTAAGAATGTTTACAAATATGTGAAGGGTGAGTGTCAGGAGGATGGAGCCAGGCTCTTCTCTGTGACATCTAGTGACAGGACAAGGGGCAATGGGTTCAAGCTGGAACATAGGAGGTTCCACTTGAATATGAGGAAAAACTTCTTTACAGTGAGGGTGACAGAGCACTGGAACAGGCTGCCCAGAGAGGTGGTGGAGTCTCCTTCTCTGGAGACATTCAAAGCCCGCCTGGATGCGTTCCTGTGTGATCTGATCTAGGTGTTCCTGCTCCGGCAGGGGGATTGGACTGGATGATCTTTCGAGGTCCCTTCCAATCTCTAACATTCTGTGATTCTGTGAATGTATTCAATGTGGCAGTATTAGGGAACATTTAAGGACAGTTTTCCTTTTTGGCAAAATCACACTGGCACAAGAATCATGATTTTTTCCTTGTTTTCCACCTTTGTGTTTCTTATATAGCACCAAATATACTATAAGCACTTCTGAAGAAAATACTGCTGTACTTAAATACATGTTAAGACCAAAGTTACTTAACAGCACTAATGAAAGGCACTGACTAATGCTGCAAACTGTACAGAACTCAGCTTTGTTAATCTTTTCATGCTCAGTGGGAGAAACCCCAAAGATTTCATTCAGATGACTGACTGCTAACAACCAAAGCTCAGGCAGTCTCCAGAAGCAGATACTGTACTATGTACAAATCTTATTAATACATACAGGTCACAATTGATCTGTAGAAACTGCTGTACATTTACATCAACTACACAAGAGACAACCCTAAACCAAGTTAAATTTACAGCTCGGTCACAGGAAGGACACAATTTTCCTTTCTGCCATTAGTTTTAGTTTTTGCACAAGAGAGCTGGTACAAACAAGGCTGTGATCACTGCCCGCTGGCGTGCGGGCACAAGCTCTACCGAATGGCTGTGGCTGGCGGCAGCAGCCCAGTGCAGAGAGTCCCAGTCAGCGGCAGGGGGGGCCCAGCCGGCATTCTCTCCCGTTCAGGAAATGACTCTTCTACCTGCCGTCCCTGATGGTTCTTGTAGTTGATTTTGACAAGCAGAAGTTGAGAACTGGATTATTCTGACACAGTAAAATTATACTTACTTGTCCTAGAACTGCATAGTACAGAGAAACCCTCCCCTCTCCCCTTTAAGGCGTCTGCATTCTTAACATTTTCAAAACTCCTCTCCCTGATGATCTGAAGGAAACAAGAGAAGTATGTGCTGAGTGCAGTTTCCAGAGATACATGGCTCCCCACTTTGGTATAGCTAGCCAAAGACATACCAGAAATCTCACTCGTCGTGTTCAACAATTTTGCAAGGATTTCAGCCCAGCAATTTAGATATAAGAGGTTCAGACTGCTTGGATAAGCAATTCCCAGCATCTGGATATACATTTGGAATTTACAGGACAGTAATCTAAATCTCTGGAGAACCTTTCAGGCCTACCATCACGCATGCTGCATTTCCCTCCTGAGAGATTTCCTCATTCTTACCTGAGCTCTACAACAAAAAAAAAAAGGGAAAAGGAAGCCAATGTTTAACATGAAAAGGACTTGTGCCTCTCATGCACAGCTCAGCCCAAGCCTGACCTTTACACCTGACAGCCTCCTGTTTTTTGAGTATCTCTAGTGAATCTGATAGTCATTCCTTTACGAGCACTGTCTGTCCAAAAAGTTTGCAAAACTGATGAAGGCAGAGTAAGCGTTGTCTGGAGCATGAAGAGCAATACTAAGGAGTCCAGTTATGTTTCTGCTGTTAAATTACTGGGGCTCATTAGGGCTTTGATGATGCTGGCTCCTTGTTTTCCTCCAACATGGCATAGCTGAGTACACTGCCTCTTTGCTTGTTCGTCAGAGAGAGGATGACTCTGGCTCTGGAGCCTCATCCGTCATGCTGGAAACTAAAATTATAATCCAAAGTGCAAAAAGCCTGAGCAGCTGAACAAGAGCTCAGTTAGGCAGGTCTCTTGGGTGCAGCCAGTGAATGTCCCTGTCTACCTGCTGTCTACCTGAGAGCCCAGATGTGCCCAGGCTGGGGTCTCTACCGAAGCTGCAGCACTGGATGGCTCTTCCGCCTGAAAAAGCATGCTGATGCATGGAAAAGCTCAAGAGTCAGCCCTGCCTTAGCCTACCCTGACTTGATCCAGGTGAAACTGAGCCTCAGCCTCCAGAGTGGTAAGCCTGTTTCCTTAGGCTATTACATGTAATTCAACCTGCTATTTTCTCCCTTTCCAAGGGAAAGAACAAGCTTTCTAAAACAAGTCCTCCACCCACAGAGACAGAGCAGATCTCCAGGGTATAAGAAGATACTCAGAAGGAAAAGGGCACCTTCCGGCACATCAAGCACTCAACCCTTTCTTTATCCTCCTTTCCCTCTCATTTTGGCCTTCCAGCTCCTCTAGGCTTTCTGGACCTAGCCTGACCTGCCCACCCTGAAATACCCCTATTTTCTTTATCCCTGGCCTGTCTCATACTAGGCCATCCCAGGCTTCTTTGATCCCCTTCTGCAGAGAAACAAATTACTTTTCAGTCCGCACTTGGCTGCCTTTCCTAGCAACGACAGCTTAATTTCCAGGCTAATATTCTCCCAGCTTTCTTCAGATCAAGGCAGAGTGTCAGCTTTTCATCGCACCTGGAAGGCTCTTACAGAGACACTGGGGCTCCTGGCCTGCAGGGAAGTTAGGTACTTGAACTTACTCTGTCCTGCAATTTGCTTCATCTTCTAGACTTAAGTTTTGTCAGTGTTAGAATAGTACCAGTCAGCAGTACAAACATATAACCACACACAGCCACAGAACAAACTAATGTGAAAGCCCTGACTAAAAGCAAGGTATTTTTGAGAAGTCCACACTAGATTCCAGGGGGCAAAGACAAAATCATAGTTCCCCCACTACCTGGGCAGGTAGGGTCTTCCTGCATGCACAGAAAGGCTCACACCGTTAAGAGTGGGATGAGTTCAGCCCAGTGGGGAAAGGGAATGATTGACCCAAATGGCAAAATTCTCTCTGTTCAAGTGGCCAAAGAGACCAGACAAAGGAATGATAGAATTGTAGAATGATTTGGGTTGGAAGGGACCTTTAAAGATCATCTAGTTCCAACCCCCCTGCCATGGGCAGGGACACCTCCCACTAGCCCAGGTTGCTCAAAGCCTCATCCAGCCTGGCCTTGAACACCTCCAGGGATGGGGCATCCACAACTTCTCTGGGCAACCTGTGTCAGTGTCTCACCACCCTCGCAGTGAAGAAGTAAGTCAGTAACCTCATAGTATTTCACATATCTGCTGACAAATCTACAAACCTTATGAAACAGGACTGCAATACCCTCAAGTCCTGGAAAGAAGACTCAAAAACAACCCTAGTGTGACTCACGTGGTATGGCATAAGATCAGCAAGCCCTGAGCAGGCTATTGTACCTGCACTGTAAAATGGAGATACTACCTCAGACCCCAGGAAGTGTATTAACTCCAAGCTACACCACATTAGAGATGCCTCCTAGCAGAGGTGAGGAGCACATACAGCTTCAGAAGCCAGCTGGCCCAGAACAGCTTTCCTTTCAGGGCAGAGGCATATCCTCAGAGCCCCACTACTCTCAAATCCTGACACATATTGGGGAACAGAGAGATGCCAAAGGCAGCTGGGCAGCCAGACTTCTTCAGTCAGAGCTGACACAGGGGTTAGGTGTCTGCTTTTCTCCCCAAATACACCAGCTGTTTTAATGGAAGATAATAACTCTCCCTTTGAACCCTGTCTCATAGCAAAAGTAAAAAGATCAGGTTTTTTGACATATTAGAAGGCATAGGATGGGGCCTGACAGGAGGGAAACAGCTTTGGACTGTATCTGTGCAAGTCACAAGTGATTTGGCAGAATTTCATTTGCTTAAACATTAAACTCCAGGTGGAACGCATTGGGCATGAAGTTGAAAATCAACACAGAGTAATAATCCTCTAAAGCAAAGTGTAAATAAAAATATAGCATGTAAAAACATGCAAGATTATGCAACAGAACTCCAGAAAACACTTCCTCAGTTTCCTTGATAGATTCAGTTCTTTTGTGGGTCTCCACTGTAAGAGGAGTCCATGTAGTCCATAGTTTCCAGACATTTATCATCAGAAGAAATATTTTTCCCTATTATTAGAGAGAAATCCAGAACAAAAATGTGTTCCTGAGCAAATGCAGCCTTGTTCTTTTCTTGCACTAGGTCTGTTGTACCAGCTGTGTGGCTGTGGGTGGCAGGAGTAAATCACGAAGTAACAGAAACACTCCTTGGGCATCCTGAGGGAGCTAGGAGCTCCAAGGCAAACCACAGCTCAGTGGCTGCGGTTGCAGGGTTCCATCACAACCCAAGGGACAACTCTGCAGCCAAAGCCAGCTCAGCACCGCTTTTGCCACTCCAACTTTTCTTGCTGTCAAGAAATGTCAGTCATCATTCTTCTTGCACAGGTAGTCAAGAGTTCAAACACAGCTCTCAAGCCCTTTTCTCAGAAATGGGCTCACAAGCACTTCTAAAACCACTGCTACCTCTTTCACAACAGAGGCACTGTAACAGTACCTCTTCCTCTGGTTTCAAACTAGAGCAGCTAAAGCCACTGCTTTCTGTGTCTTGATGCTCCTCTGGATCACCTCCAAACTATTCTTGTTTTTCCTTTTTCACAGTTTCTCTAATCTCCGAAACAAAAGCCAAAGTTTTAGCCTATTGCTCCAAAAAAGGCTATTGCTCTGTTTCAAATCAGCTGCTTGATCACCATCGTGGTGATAGTTAGCTATTTGATTAACCATGTCTGGATAGCTGCCATGTGGGACGCTGTTCCATCAGGATTTCTGCCTGTTGCATTGACTGGCAGAAATGGGCATGTCTATGAAGTTTATCAGCTGGTGGCTTTGTTATGCAGAAATGAGACCTAGAAGTACAGCTATGCCAGCATGTTATTACTGTGCTGGTCCTGCTATATCTTTTTTTACCATATTTTCCAGAGTAGAAAGGCAGCATCTGCCTGTCTTCTCTATTGTGTTTTTAAAATAACAGGCTAAACAAAAACACTCCACAGGATTATATTTGGATTCCAGTCTGTCCTTCCTCAAAAGGTCAGACACTTCCACAACCCTATAAACACTTCTGGTTTCCTGCATACATCTGTGATATTGTTTCAGTGCCAGTCTGCTCCTTTCCAAGCAGGGACCATTACATTTCAATTGTTGCAGTCTGTAGATGACTCCAATGTACCTCTGCAACTTTACTATACCAATATATCCCTCCAACTTTTATCAAAGGAACAGCTCTTCAGAGCAACATCAAGAATCACTCCCCATCCCATATTTACTACTATGCCAGTACTGAAATTGCTAAATTTTGTTGTGACCAACCAATTCACCACCAGCTAAAACCCCATTATACTTGGTCATGGGTCCACTCTTCCACCCACATCCCCTCCTACCTCCCCCACAAACCCCCCAGAAAGGACGTATGAAGCTGTCTGTAACTGCAGGGGCCACACTGAGAACACCTTGCTGTGAAGCTCCCATATCCTATGCTAAAAGACCTCCACAATAACCCTGACAACAAGAATGGAGCAAGAAAGATGACTGCAGAAAGATAAAACTAAAAATTCTACCCAAAGGACAAAGCCAGCTGATACACTCATACATGGGATATCACCTCCTGTTTTTGACTGTAAAATCTAAGTGGTTCAAGGAGTAATCCAAAAATGAAAATCCAAACATCACATTATTCCACTGTTGTCTTCACCTTCAAAGCGGAGGGAGGAGGGATTTCAGATACAAGTCTTATCAGTGCTTCCTGTTAGTTAGCTTACATTTCTGGTACCGAACTTTGTCAGAAAGTTAGTTCATATCCAGATGGGTGGGTGCCAATGGTTGTTCATCATTGATCTGTGTTACAAGTCAGGACATACTAGTTCAGGCTCAGCTTTATCGTAACCCAGTTGTGAAGATTCTCTGATGGAAATGGCTCACATGCTTCCAGCTCAGAGATCCAAAAAACTGAGCACAAGGTTGTCTGTACAACTCTGAAAAGCATAATAAAGACATCCAAATTGGCGTATCAAACTCTAGCACATGTGCGCTGTGTCCTCGAAGGACCTGTCTCTAAATTATTTGGATTAGGAGCCATCAATTTAATACATCGTTCTTGGAAGAAGTAACTGAGGCTGAGAAAGTCAAAGGAATAACCCAACAAATTTTTTCAAGAGAGTAAAAGGCACTGACAGCATATTGGAGCTTCACACTTTGGGCAATGATCTAAACATAAAACAAATAAAATGACTGCATTTCAAGCAGAATCCTTTTAGCAGCCCTGCTATGCTTTAAGCCACAGAGACTTCACATAGATGAAACTCTTTACTGGCATCTCCTGCAGGGCTATGCTTGATAACAAGCAGCATGCAAACGATGCCTTTGACATAAATGTGTTTGGCTATGCAGCGAGAAGGAAGATCTAAAAACCAGGCACCTGAAGGGCATGATCCGTTATTGAAACATACAGTTTATGAAACATCTGTAGTCACAGTCTTCTTCATATTCTCCAGCGACAACAGGTAGATTCAGTGTCCCCTGCTGCTCAAAATGAGAGGCTAATTCACATTTATACTATTTAGAATCATTTCAGTAATCGCCAAGAGTCAAAACTGGCACAGTGGTTTCTATCCACACCTGAAAAAGCTGGCTGAAGTATCAAGGCCTGTGCCACGATTCAGCGAGATCAGAGAGGGCAGACTCACTCCAAATGCTTCACTGGCAGGAGTACGTGCAGAGGTAGAGTAGCTCTCTGCTTGTAAAGGCATTCCCAACATCTTTTCTTCCTTGAGAGGTGCCAAGGAGACAGAGCTGTTCAAGGAGGGTGAACTCATTCAGCTCACGTTTGCAAGCATGAACTGAAAATCCCAAAGGGGCAAAGCACCAACATCACAGTTTACTTTATCAGAGCAACTTCTGCCTCAGGGAAAGACAGACACCAATAAAACTGATAACAAAGCAGTACAACATACACACATAACCCAGCACAGGGAAACACAGTTCTGTCTAATTTTAAGCAGTTAAATGGCATGTTCAGTTTCTTCCCATAGACTACTACAGTTTTGAATTTTTCCTTTCCAGGGTCTGGGGACTTGTTCTCCAAGAGCATGATAAAAATAACTCCCCTGGCATCAGCTTTATTTACAATGCACATGTTGTACAATGTGTAAGTTGTACAATAAGCCCTAAACATTTAGGAATAATTTTAAAATAATGTTACATCTCTGTATCAAAGACTGAGAGTGACTAAGAACAAGATCTGAAAAGGTTCGCTTATTTCCAAGGCTGAATTCTTGCTTCAATGGGGTTTAATAGCATCCCACTTGCAAGAATAGAGCCTTGTGTTCTCTTCCCCTTACTTTTGGGGCAAAAAAGGTCTCTATTGATTCAGAAGTAAAAGTCTTATTTCTTCTTTCTTGAAAGCCTCATTTATGAGAATGACTGGAGCAGGATGAATACTGTTCACAGAGAGCAAAGGTTATTCTACTTCCACAATTAAAGGTTTCTCTCAGAAAAAAAAACAGTGAGAAATTTTGTTGTCTATGTCATACTTTTCCACAGATACTACCTGTGAAAACCTGAAAACCTCTTGTAATTTTAAAGATAATAAATACATATTTGAATGTCAATAAAAACATTGCTTAGATGTAGCAGTGCTGTGGAAGCACGGATAATAAGAGGATTTACTCCAAAGACCTTTTGCCCAATAGCCCCTGCTCCAGATCCCTGTATCCTCTGCTCGCAGGCCTGAGTTGCTCCCTGTGCCCAGAAACACCACCGCCTACTGCCTCACAGTCCTCCCATCCTCGAGGGAGGAGGGTGTCACCTGAGGATTCAGGTTACCTGAGGACTTGTTTATAAGCACAAGTTATTCTGAACAGTGAGATAGTATCTGGGGTGCCAGACGTACGTATGACAATAATTCATGCTGATACTGAACGTTCAGCATTTTTTATATTTTCTATTGTGTCATGGTTAATGCCACAGTTGTTGATGTTTAAATAATTTCTAGACTGCTCATAAATTCAAGCTGAGAATGAACTGAGCACAGAAATGAAACCTATTAACCCCCCACTGCTGAAATAGTCTCTTTTAAAAAACATATGTAAATTGCCTAAACATGTCAGCAGGAGAAATTGTTTGTTCTTAACACACTTTGGGCCAAATAGGGGACCAGCATATTCATCTCTCCAGAAACTGACTTGTGTCTACAAATGCTTTATTTACTTCAGCCTAGCATTAGCCCTGTGTCTTTACTCTTGTTTGAGAAACTGCTCTGATTGAAAAAAGACCCCTGTAAAAAGAAGCAGGACACATTCCAGTAGGCTAAAAATTCTTAGAGGTGGAGGAGTTATCTATCTCTCATCATAAGAAAAGGCAGAGTAAGTATTCTCACCCATCTACAAAATGAGGAAAAGTCTCTTTTCCAAATAATCTGACACAGAACTTCTAACCCTGTAAAATTTTCACTACAAAATATTGAGGATGATTTCTACAGTCCAGTAGTGGAAATAATCTTGTCAACAAAAACATTTCCTGCGTGTGTTTCTTACTTGGGAAGTCAGCTGCATTTACTTTAATCTCTGCATTTGAACAGAGATCCCAGCTCACATGGTTCTTTGCATGAAGCTGTGGTGTCATTTCCTTTGAAACACCAAACTCCTGGAGTTAAAAACACATGGAAAGTTTGTTCTTAAAACAGCAGAGGTGTGTCAAAACAGACACAGAAAATATGAGAGGGAGGAACAGGAGGATGACAGTCACGTGCACTGTGAAGCAAAAGCAAAATTCTTATATTTTCAAGTGATACCTTAACAAAATATTTGTCCAGACCCAGTGCCATAAACCCAGAACAAATACGATTCGCTGACATAGACCTATATGCCACTAATTGCAGCGGAGTTCCACAAGTGTGGTTTTAAGATAAATGAGGGGTTAAATTCTCTCCAGGATAACTGTGTTCCACACTGACATCTAATTCTCCTGGCAAGATGTGTAAATATTTAGCATGCTAGTTAGGGATTTTAGAGCTATTGCTCAGGCAACAAGAGCATAACAAGGAATGAGACAGGCTTTGGACCACAGCTCATCCAAGTTGCAGTTGGGAAGTGAAAGCGCCTTTGCTGTTGCCCTGCCCTGGGGTTGGTACAGGTTTGGGTGTAAGCTAGCCCTGCTCACTCACTAGTATCACAGCTGTTCTTCACAGCATCCTCCCTGCTGGCTCAGGGACACCAAAATGTCTAGTGGGACATCCCACTAGAATCAGCCCCCTCTCTGTGGCTGGCAAAGGGGATAAAGCCCAGGGCCAGAACAGTTCCTGGAGGGAAGCTTCTCCACCCCTGGCCCTGTAGGGCACAATCCAGCTGTGAGCATCTGCAGAAAGGCAACTCAGGCTATTCCTCAGTTGCTCTCTGGTTGACTCTCAATATTGATGCAAAGAAGTAGGGACTAAATTTGAAGTACCGAAAAACAGATGCTGAGAATTTGGCAAGACTCAGACCTTTGTGCTACAGTTAATGACATGATTCTTCACGGATTTCTGACAGTCTGACCCCTTATTGCCTTTCAGGACAACTTCACATTATCGCCATTCTGCCCAACGCGCTGTGCTGTGATGCTGTATGCCGCATCAGTTAATTTTCAGTTTGCAAATGCACATTTTCTTTCTAAAGGTGGGTGGTCTTGGCTTATGTCTCAGCTTTCAAGAGCATGGCCCTCACTACCAGGGCACCAAAAGTACTTGGCACAGTTCATGCAAATGGGATGTACCACTGAATGGCTTCAGAGAGACCTTCTACAAAACTATTTTGTCAGGCAAGCCTTGCTTATTGCATGCAAGTCTAGTGAGAGAACCTGCTCTACTAAAGGAAGGATAAATCTATTCAGGAGATATTTTTTCAGATCTTCTTAGGACTAGCTTTTTGTCAAAGGGTTTATGATGACAGCATATCAGAAAGCATCTGGTACCTGATGGCTAGCTGAAAGACAAGCCCAAACCAACAAGTCTATAACCAAATGTCAGCAGTAAAAAGGATTTCACATGCAAAATGCTTGCACAATGAAGAAGGTAAAAAAGTCAAAGCAAAACAAAGCATTTTGCTGAAGTGTAATTCTCAAGTAGTCACTACACTGCTACCACTCTTAGGCAGCTCTACACTGTTTACTGGGAGAATTTTCTCATAGCTATAGGTTAACATGGGTCTGACATAACCACGAGAACTGTGTAGTAGTACTTCACTGATTCAAAAAGGTAAGGCACAGACAGAAAGGGAGATCAAAAAAACCCACCTTAAGATAGACTGCCATTCTTATTTTTTCTGGTTTTTGATACAGAAAGACAAGAAATGCATGGATGTAATGCTTATATTCTCAGGTCATAGAAAACCATCATCTTTGGTTTAATCTAAAACACTTCTCTTCTAAACCCCTTTGTTTTAGCAAACAAAATGCATTTCTGGTTGATCAGATATCAAAGTAAAATCAAGTGTAAACCATCAGATTGTCCCTGGCTTGCCTTTACATAAAAACAAATAGTCTCCCATTCAGGCAAGTATCACCCAAGCAGGTTTGGAACACACAGCAGATACTGGCCAAGTACAGCTGATCATATAAATCCTTAAGAACAAGGGAGCTCTGATGCCTGTCTTCCCTTTCCCTATGCATAGAAAACAACAGCATTTTTTGCAACTTCACAGTTGAAAAAAGGTTAAGTATGAAATCAAATATTTCTTAGTACAGAAACTAATTTGGCAGGCAAAATCCAGCTTGTTTTCGAAGTTCCAGTGATACCTCTCAATAACGTAAGAGGTATGTAATGTAAGAATTACATTATGTTGTGTTATAATACCTGTTATATTATTAGCAATATAACATCATGCATTTCACCTAAATACCTTCATTTTAACACAGTTTAGGTGTCTGTAGACCTAGGTTGTTCTTCAGCTAATTTTAAAGCTAGCAAAAGTTAAGGAGTGTGGTTTCCTCCTATGTCTTTCAAACCAAAAATGGCTGAGAAACTCTCACTTACTAAGGACAGGTAAACAAACAAGCAAGTGGACAAATGTAAGAACTGGGAAAATAAAAGCTATCAAAAAGATTTCACCCCTAATGGTCTTCCAAATCTGGCTGTAAATCAGAACAGATTGCCTGTGACATCTCTGTGACAAGACCCAGTCTCCAGAACAGGATTGAGAGATCATCCACATCACAAAAAAAAAAGAAGTCCTTGAGTTTTACACTCCATAAGAGGAGCTAATCTTTATTACTAGTTGTCATGGAAACTCGTGGCCTTGGGAAGGCTACCAATGGTAGGCCAAGATCACATACAGATAGCTTTCAGTAAATGCCTTCATCATGATTTATATAAACAAACAATAAGCAAGGCAAAAGTTGGCCTATTTCCCTATTTCAGAAGTCTTACGGATAAACAAATGCCACAGGGGTTCAAAAAAAAAAAAAAACAGTAGAAGTAATTAATTGGAAAAAGTTTAAGATATTGCGAATAACAATCATCTCAGTTCTTTCAGGCTTTCTGGAAAAGACCTGTGACATTAGCAAATGGTGCCTGAATGATGAACAACTGAAAATATCAAACCAGCAATAGCAAGTAAGAAACATCACTCCAAAAACAACGCGTGAAGGCCCATGCTCTTACCGCCTGCTGGATGATGCACTTAACAGAGAGAGGCCAGGTGTGATGGTAGAAGGTCAAGGATCTTAGCAAGAGTCTTAAATTATTTCTTCACAGAAAATAAGACTTCTGGGATTACATTATTCAAGCTGACTTTGGCTTCTTCTCCTCTTCTCAGAACTAACTGTGTAGAGCATACTCTTCCAGGAGCTTAAACCTTGCACGCAAAAGAAAAAAAGATACACAAGACCGATCTCCCCCAGCACGGAGACACAACACCTCATCAGCAGAATAAAGCTGAACAAAACAGAGTGACAGCACACAGACTGCAGTATCCAGATGAACCTGCCGAGCAGGCAGAATGCAATGGGCAGAGCTGAGCTCTCGCCAGCAAGATAAAAAAAAGCTGAGGAAGCAGATAATCTTATTTCTATGTGGGGCTGGTTGGTCTGTTTTCTGTTGCATTTGGGGCAAGAGCAAAGGAAGGAGAAGATAGAGAGGTACAAAAATTTTTAGGCTTCTGGTTGATTCTTCTAACATGATGATATCAGCTAGATTATATTGGGAGTAAATTCAGAAACAAACAAACAAAACCCTGTGGAGTACACCATGACCATAACTGCACACCTCTGCTGTAACAGTCCTCTGTTCTGGTACTGCAACACCACATCTCTGGCTTTCCCACTCACAGATATAATTTGTTCTTTTAATGTTCTTTTGTTGAAATAGTGTATTAGAGCAATGAAGAATGTACATTATGTATATTACATATATACATATATTATTCTCTGTATATTGTTGTAGCAATGCAGAATGGCTAGCTTGGTTATGAATTTTTAAAGGAGATTTTACAGGTGATTTCCATTTTCATTCAGGAAGCACATGACATTACCTGTAAGATTTCTAAATGTTTTATTCTGGATCAGAAAACTATTTCATTTTATAAAGAAAATGAAGGGTAATCAAATAGTTTGATTCGTCTGAAAATGGTCAAATTGGAATAAGGTAGCATTTACATGTCTCCTCAAATGAATCAGCCAGCTGTTCCAAAATAAAACAAAACAAAACACAACACCCCTACAGCTGACTTAGGAGATGTTAATTTCAAAATTCAGACCAACCGTTGTTGCAACAGTTGCAGACACCAGCCAAAACTGGAGTTGGCAGCAGGGTGAGAGCACAGGCATGGCAGCAGTGGCTCCATGCAAGCTCACGGTCCACTTGTTTACCCAGACACGGAAACAGATTCTGCTGTGACATCAATCCTCATGTTATCCTATGTTACTTCACTGTCAGCAAGAGAGCTAGCTGAAGTGTCACTGCATGATCTGCAACTTCTGAATAGACCCTCCCTCTGAAGAAATAATTGTTGTCACTGTAATTGGTGACAAATATTTAAAGCCATCTGTTTCAAAACAGTCTCCTGAAGCTGGATTGAATCTTTTTACCATGCGATGTTATGTTAAGATTCAATTCCCAGAGCATTAGGGCACTTGTTTAACTGAAATCTAGTATAAGCAAAAATGTACTAGCACTGAGAGGGAGGGTTTACGTGGTTGCGTATGGAGCTGAATGAACGTTACACATTACCTTTGTGCACACTTACAGGAACTGCAGTCTCCTAACAGCACGCACTACAGACAAACTTTGTGTGATAAAAAATGTTATAAAGAATAGCAATATGGTATATGAAAGCAGGGCAAACCCTGTAGTAACTGTGCATACTCTCGAATAACTTTGTGCCTGATGAAAGAGCAGTATGAGACATCCCTGTCTTATCCATTTGGTCATGATTATTTCAGTCTGCTGGTGACTTCAAGTACATTCCAGTTCTTTTCACCGCTTGAAAGTTACCTGCACCCTAAATGCCTGCATTATACCTAACTACCCAGAGCAATCAATCTAGCAGACAAGCTCCGAGATAAATCTACAGTAGGGAGAGTGTCAGCTGAAGACAGAAGGATCACATTCATTAGACCGTGTTAAGGTGGACTTTAAAAAGATGCAATTTTCCTTACACTTAGTTCAAACTATCCCAGTCACGAATTGTCATTCCACAATTTTTACAAGTTCTGTTACAGAAGTCCTTAAGACTTGTCACTCATGGAACCTAATTCCCACGAAAGTTGTATAAAGAATAACCGAAATACCATTTAATGACATATATTTGCAATTTTAATGACAAAGTAAAAACTGGAATATACATAAGCTAGAATTTGAGATAGCAGACAATAATTCACTCCTTATGTGAACAGCACAAGCTTATTGCCATCAATAGGGACACACCATGAACCAAAGGACTTTTTTCCCTTCCCAGAAACACCCATTTTTAACCAAATTTCAGTTTGCTAATTTTTGAATGGTCATCCGATAACGCAGCAAATAGTTGCTAGTTGCATTTTAAATGATGTTTATTAAAACTTGGTTTCTTCATACAACTGGTTACTTCCTTCTTAAATTATTATACTTAACCTCTTTAATAAGCACAGGGAATACACAGGGCTTGATGCTCACCTGCTATAAACAGATTTGTTGAAGTTGCACTTAAAACTGGAAAGGTCATAACATAAGCTTGATCAGAGAGTTGTCTATCCAAATGTTAAATCTCAGCCAGTAGAGACAGACAGCCTCCACAAACAAGGCTTATCCGAGGCCTTCCACGACCACAATACTGTTTTTAAAATAATTTTTTAGTACCAGAGAAGCAAAGATGCTTACAAGACCCCTCTGAAGAGGAAAAGAACTTGTCTTGTTTTTTCAGAAAGGTCAGATATATGATCAGGTAGCACTTCACTCAGATTTAAACGTTGTCCTCAACTTGCCACATGTGGGCACTGAGTGATTGTCTATGGCAAGCCTACCATGGGAGACTTCCAAGAGTAGCAGATTGCTCATTAGCCCCCACCTGCTTAGCATCATTGTAGCAAATTGGCTCAGCAGAGAGGGTTTGAGACAGAGAAGTGTTATAATCAGAAGAAGGAGGTGCCATCCATTGCTGGAGCAAGTGTTGCCTGAATTTCCACCTTTAATCTTGGCAAGACCTGTCCTCTGAAGAGCACATCAGTATTTCAACTTTGATTTTATGTGTGTGAATGGAAAGATGCCATTTCACCTTTGTACCATTTCAACTAATTGTTTAAAATGCCTCCATAGGCTCCAGCCCTAGCTGGTTGAGGTGCCTGGAACAAGACTGTCCTATTCAAGGAGTGCTTGTGTGTTGCAAGGAACTGTTCATTATTTTAATCTTCTTCTTATATTTTGCATAAAACTACAAAAACATTCTAATTGACAATTAATCTGATGCAAATTCTTGTCTCCTGGGATTTTCATTCAGCCAATAATTCTTGTGGGGTCAAAAGTTGAACCTAAGGCTATACATGTCTTGGTAATTTTTAACTTTGTGGTGTGGTTTAATCACACAGATTTTCATTCTTCATTTATAGGCTGTGTACAGGGTGAAATCCTTTTCTTAAGGAACACTGCTTAAGTGCTACTAGATTGCAATCATGTTAATTGAACCTCTGCTTATCTAAGTAATTACATACCCATCTGTATAACCTCAATAATGTTACTAGAACTTTCTCAGCAGCAAGCCCTGTGCAGGATTCAATCTCTGAAGGCAAAAGAAAACCGTGACTCCTAAGCAGCTTGAATTCTTTGGAGCACAGCCAACAACATCACAACTATGGCGATTTGGGAAACTGCTGATTAGGTACCAGTGGCCACTTTGCAGGAAATCCTGATCTCAACATAACATGAGCTTTGATTACACAAAAGCTGATCAAGACCTTCAGGACTTTTCCCACACTTTTACCTGTAAGCAAAGCACTCATCACCCTTGGATGTCACTTTTCACAGGTACTCTCTTAATGGGCCAAGTTTCATTTTCTAAAACATAAGATACTTCTTTTATTGGAACACCTAGAGCCTACAAACAATTTATGCTGTCACATATTGAGATGCAATTTATAAATAATCCCAGTGGCCAAGAAGCCAAAGTGATTCCATCAAATCTAATCTCAGTTAGTACCTCCTCTCAAGTAAGGTCTGAGCAAATCGATGTATTTGTTAATTCCTGTCAATTGTTACACTCGTATTTTAGTGGACAACCTCTGCAGTGTAAGTCATGGATCAGTCCATCCTGCCTTAAAAGTGACAGGCATCACCTGAAATAAGTATTAATGACAAACATTAATGTTTTGGATGCAGAATTTGCTTCCACCCTCCTAGACAGATAAAAGCACTCCTGTACTGAAGACGAAGACAACACCCGCAGCAGTATTTCAGATGGAGAGAGTGAGTGTGTCTGTGTGAGCATCACCCGTTTTAATTTACATACACACAGGCAGGTTAATCAGGAATTACCTGGCTGCCATTAATTCCAGTTTCCATTACTGTCAAAGACTCATTAACTCTTCAGAGACTCTTTTAATTATTCAGATACTTTGCATACTAAGCATTTCTACCTTTCCCTTTATATCTCCTTAAGCCTCTTCCAGGCAAACGTGTTCCCTCCTTAAACACAGCGAGAGTCCATTTGGCACTTTGTTTCCTTACTAGCATATCTTCACTGACACAATAGCTATGAATGATGCAAACCTCATTCCATTTTTCAGTTAATAGTGTTTTCAGGCTAATGCTTTAATCTTCTGATATGTGAACTAGCTCTTAGTTTAATTCCAGCAATTTATTTTCTTTTGATACAGAAGGAGAGCTCCTGTACTTTCATCTGGTATCATGTTCTTTCCCATACTGCAACAGTTTTTCTCCACAAAGACAGCCCGTTTCTATGCACTATGCAGCATTTTTGGCTTAAGGTGGTACAAAATAAGCTAGGTAGGAGGACTGGGATAGGAAATTCCAAATCCTGATGATTTGCCATACACACTGCAGCTTAATTCAGTATCAGGAAAAAACTCAATACTTTTTAGATGGAAGCCATTGCAGGAATAAAATATACGAATACCCATTCTTCCTTAGTATCCAAGCTTTTATCAGAAAATTTAATTGCGGTTATCCCACTCCTTGTCTCAGTGAAAAACGCACCTTAACCAAAGCCTTTTACTTTCTGCAGACAAAATTAAGAGTTCGTGGTTACCTCAGTTGAAAAGTATTCATCTACAGCTACTTCAGTTCCCCTGAAAGCAAGACCTTCACAGAGGCATTTTATATCTGAATTTATGTTCCTAAGATAGCTACATTTTTAAAGCTATTTAAAAACTCCAGTAAAAAATTTATCTATTTTTTCAAGAACAAACATTCACAGCATTGACTACAATACCCATTCTGCATGTATATATAACCCAGGGGTTCTCACAACCATATGTGCAATCACACAAGTTTGTTGTTTTGCATATTAAATGAGACATTAGCTGCCTTCTTTAAGTTTTCAATTAAGAGGTGTGTATTCTGGTATTATTTGCAAAGCTGTTAATCAGGTAGCATGAGTTGCTATAGACATTACTATGAGATCTAAGCTGACATGTAGGATTGCCATTTTAGCTCCAGCTCAGTACTGGCTTCGTTTAATTTATGCTGCAAGAAGCTCATTAGCTAAACACTGACAGTCTTCTTCATCCAGTTTTGCAAGAAAGCAGTTCCCACCCTACACAGAAATGTTCTGTTGGACTGTTCTTTATACTTTTTGTTGCTATTTAGAAAACTGCAGCGTTAGTGCACAGAAATCCCACTGTACAGGATGACCTTGATATCTAGAAGATTGAAACCCAGGATCCCACACACGCACAGGGTGCCAAAGGTCAACTCACTGTTAAGATACCTGCACCCTATCTACCTGCCTGACAGTTGAGCATGCCTAAAGATCACATTAGCACACTACCACATCATCTAGAGCTTGCCTGATAGTTGAGCATGCCTAAAGGTCACATTAGCACACTACCACATCATCTAGATTAGATGACAAACAACTGATAGACACATTTTTAAAACAGCTTCATGTTACAACCATTCCTCAGTTTTGGGCAAAACCTGCAGTATCCACAGTCATTATTCAGCTACGTATGGCGACAAACAACTGATAAACACATTTTTAAAACAGCTTTGTGTTACAACCGTTCCTCAGTTTTGGGCAAAACCTGCAATATCCACAGTCATTATTCAGCTACGTATGGCTGCATGCAACAGGAACGTTACAGCTGCATACAACAGAACCAATGCTGCTGCAGATAACAAGGCACGTTTTCAATGAGACAACATTCTGCATTTTTCAAGGGAATGTCCACTGAACCTCTATGTAAATACCTGGCACAGGTCCACCTGAAATCAAAACTTTGTCTAGAAATCTCTGCTATAGTTTCACTAGAAGGAAAAAAGGAGCTGACCCTCAGAGAAGAATAATCAAATAATTATTTTAGTGCTCATTTCACAGCTATCTTAGAGGTGCCAAGACTGGGACTAACAAAGATTAGCACAACTAAAGGACTGATAGTCATAAAAAAGGAACTAAAAGTTTAGGGGGAACCTAACCTTTCAGGATAGGTGAATATCTAGTGAAACAGATGCAAGACCTAAAAATAGTACAAATGTGATGTTTGATTTCTTAAGTGAGAACAAAAATCCTTCAGAGAAATACATATATTAGGAACAAACTCCTCAGTACAATTCATGTAAATGAAAACTTGGCATATTGTTCAAAGAAAACCAGCAAAGTTAGGTTCAGATCCAAAATCTAAGCTGGATGGGCTGCAAAACTTAACCAAGCAGGTGACAAATATTTCTGAACAGAATTAAAAGAAACTTGTCGCCATAAGACAGAGAAATATACGACACTTTGAACACTCAATCTGATATAAATTTGGGATGTTCTACAGCTGTGCAATACTGTTTCCTCCCAAAAGCTCTGCCCGCAACAGAGCCTTTTACAGTGGCCAGGAATTGTTTAGCTGGTATTAGTGGCCTGGAGCTTTGGTTCAGAGAGAACAATAGGTGTACTATTTTAGAGGCATTAAAGGTATTAGTGGCAAATCTGCATCCATGCCTTGTTTACTGCTGTACCAGTGGTATTAGACAGGAATTGGAAATGACTGCAACAGGCTGCTTGTTTTGAAATGCTGCCTGCCATAAGTGAAAACATGGTTCTTATTGTGGCCATCATTACAAAAGACAGCAGTGCTCATCAGCGTTTTCTGGCTTTGAAGTCAAACAGAAGAATGATATACTTCTGTAAACTTCACCATTGCACTTCTCAAAAACTGACCAGTTACCAGGCTCATCTGAGCCATTTATATGATTTTTCATTTAATAAGGATTTACACTAATTTCTGCACATTCTCTGTGAAAACTAAATACTTTCACACCACGAGATAGAATATTTTAATTAGAGAATTATTTAAATTAGTGATAAAAACCAGCAGCTAAAACCAATTCAGTTCTGCATGTATAACAACCTCAATATCTCTTTACATTTCTCTAGGCAGGACCAAAGATAAACATACTAAGCCTTTAAATGGATTCTCATGGAAGATAAAAAACTTGATTGGCTAAGATATAACAGGATATCTCTGCTGATACATCTTCACAAGATCAGATGTGCATGCCTTTTTGTGTCTACTTTGAACAAGCAGTGAAAGGAACCGCGATACAACACACAGGTATGCATCATACACTCATGGTTCCGAGCTATGAAAGCCTTCCAGCCAGAAATAAACCGAGGGCAGGCAGGGGGTCCCAAGCTCTTCCCCACTGGCCCCACGGCCCTGCACCCAGTTATAGCTCCCTCCCAGAGATGCAGGGACAGGTTTATGCTATTCCTTCTTCCTCCTGCTCCTCCCATCAGCAGTGGTGCTGACGCAGCTTCCCAAGGAGGACAGGAGGCACCACAGTGGCTCTCCCAAAGGGTGAGCAGCGTTTATCCCAAAGCCAAGGGCAGGTCTATTAGCTGTTTGGCCCAGGCTACTTTTTCTTTCCAGTCAGGTGAGGGTGATACTTTTAAAGTTCCCGGCCTTGGATATGGGGATCTTAGGAGCTAAAATCCTACTGAGAAACTAAGACCTCAGACTGCATTTCGAGCTATTCGGGTCAGTCTAGCATGACCCAAATCACAAGAATATCAGAGTGCAGCATGGTGCGCTGAACCTGTACGATACAGCTCTAGATATAAAGTTTTTTGGCCAGTGTTCATTTAAGAGCTTTCTATTTCAACAAAACTCACAGGAAATAATGACGAAACTGTAATTAAAATAGTCCTAACTTTACCTCCATTTCAGACAAAGTTTGACTGACTTGCTGACTGTTAGATTTAAGTCAATTAACGCAAAATGAAACTCATACACATAAACTGACCCTTGCCAATCTCTCAAACTGAAACCAACAGAGCTGGCACAAAGCTGTTACAAACTAAAATTATCATCTTCAGGATGAGTCCAGTAATCACCACAGTACAGTTGACAGCTACCAGTTTTACTCAGTCCTGTTTTTCTCAAATACTAGTGTCTTAACATTATCGTAGATATCTGATCCTTAAAATACCCTGTTAAGTACTGAGAAATATATACTCTTCCACCTTAAAGTAAGATTTTTACATACACTTTAGCAGCATGTTTAACACTAAATATTTTCAAAGTCAAGGCCTGCCATGTGATAAAACAGCAATGCAAGTATGATGAGTCAATGGCCATATCCCAGCAACAGAGAAAACCCTTCCTATTGTATTTTTCCTGTCCCTTGCTTTTACCTCCTAAAGCATGAACAAAGTAATTCAGAAAAAGCTAAGCTGATATTTTCAACCCAAAGGTAGGCAATTTTTTGACACCAGGTCCACAGAATCTCCTAAGGAACATTGCCAGAAATGAGGCCCACCTTTTACACAGAAATGCTGCTGGTTTTCTATGAACCACCAGGTGGTTGCAGGTGCTAGCTGTAGCTACATGTTTTAGGATCAAAATTAAACCTTTTTCTCACGTTATTTCAAACAGCAGTTGGTCTCCACAGAGTAACTCTGGGTTGAGATGTACTGCTGACTTTACACTACAGCTGCAGTCCGGCAGCATACTTTACCAAGAAGCAGTTTGGCATGCAAATGTGCAAGTGGCAACATAATGGGAGGCTGGAATTCAGCTGATTACAGTTATTCTATTGCTTAAGTATTTTTCTTCTAAGTTAGCATAATTCTCTGTTGCACTTCAGATTCTAACATTTTAGATCAGGGAATAATCCAATATTCGCTAATCCAATTAAACCTTCATTTCCTTTGATCCACACTTCTCCAAATCATTGACACATTTCACAGTGCACGCTTCTAATGAAACCTGCAGCACACGCTCCAGCTGCAATACTACTGTGCCGTAATTCTGAGGAGGGTGAGAGCCACAGCTGGGACTCAGATCTTAAACAGCTATTTCAGTCCAACAGCAGACAGTAGCAAGACCTCAGAATTTATTAGATTCACAGAAAATGAAACTGTCCCCAGAGAGTTACATACCCATCACCGAAGATTAGATATTTTTGTCTGGTTGTTTTAATAATATGAAATATAAACTTATTGGTAACATTTTATAATTTATTTTGTATCTAAAACATTTTCAGTAATGGTAGGGTTCAATTGCTCAATTTAGCATGTTTAAAATACAACAAACACTTTAGGAAGGAAAACATAATAAAAGCTAGCTATAATTTGGTGTTACCTCATAAAATGCATCTTTCACTTCTAACAACTCCCTGCTGATGGATGTGGCTTACAGCATATATTTTATGGTTTTCATCATATAAAGATTTCTCAACATAAATCCACAAGTGTTTCCTTTTTATTGTAGCAGAAAACAACCACTTTCTACAAACCAAATGCTAACGTAGCAGAGCAAATTGCAAACCTGGTGAGTGCCCTTACTGGGCATCAGTTCTCAGCAAAACTACTTTCTACGTTCCTGTACAAAGACGGCAAATCTACATTTCTCTTGTCAAAACAAAACTAAACCAAACAAACTCCCACACTCAGGAAAAGTTTGAAATTGCTTACCTTGAAGAAGCTCCGAAGAAAATACATTATGCTTAGCATTTTGGAAGGTTCAAAATGAGGAATTGTTCAGTCTTTAGAACACCCAAGGCCTGGGTGAATTCCTACACTCCTGCTGTGCCTTTAGTTACATGCTTTCTTGTTGCTATTTTGGACGGTCTTAGTACAAGGGAAGCATATGAGCCATGCCAGGAGCTTATGCTAAGGAGTTGCATAACAATTAGGGCTTATCTGTGCTGCATACAGTACAGCAATGCAAACAGGTTTGTTCACAGTTTACTAGCCCCAGAACACTTCTACTAGGCATGCCCAGAACGATGCCATTGTATTTGCTAAAGAAACTAAAGCTATTTGTGTGTGCTTCTAAAAGAACTGGAACTACAAAGGACAGCACATGTTCCCTTACATCCCCCCCAGCTTTTCCTTTTGCCAACTGCCAGTTCAATCAGTGAGTATTACGCTAGCTGAAGCACTTAAAAGCAAGGGCTCCCACACCATGAACTTTCTAGTTACTATCTTTAAAAGGAAGGAAAAAATGCAGAACAAGTCTTTTGAAGTGCAGAAGAGTAAATGCAATTGCAGTTTCTTCTTTTTTCTCACTTAACATTGAAGTCCCTTAAAGTGCTTCAGTACCATTCAGCAACACAGAGATGCACCTTATGCCACATAGTAAAGGATCTATCAACATTTAGTGGCCAGTACTGAGAGTTACAAGTAGTCTGCTCACAGGGCACTTAGAATTAAAGCCAACAACTACAGAGTGCAAGGAAGTTCTCAGAGAGGGATCACTCTGCATTGTAGGAACTGTGAGGCACAGCCTGATACTGCATGTTTTCCTTTATTTTTTAATCTAACTAGAGCTCATATTTGAACTATTCAAACCACCCACCATTAAAATCTTTACACCAGGAAGAGGTGTTTTAGGGAGGTGCTCCAGAGTAGCTTCTGATGCACCATGCTGCTCTCCACAGGGGAGGAAAACACACAGAGGTGCCCTGCATCTAACACAGCAAGGTGGGAGGAGAGACACAATCCCCCACCGTGGCTAATGCCCCAGTACTCACCCAAGATTAACACCAGCTCTAACATGAAACGTACTCTTTGACTCGCTCTGTGGAACTGGGGATTTCTGTCATCACCCCACCAGTAAGCACATCCCCCATTTGCCTTGGATTTGCAATGCTGCAAACCCCTCTATAGCTTCCAGCAGCCGTTCTTCTTGTTAGTCCATTGCAATTAGAAATATTATTGTTTTGGTAGGACATGTAAATATGACATTTATGCATAAATCAAATACTTTAGAGCAGGAAGCCATATTTTACCCCCCACACAATTTTTCTGCCATTGTGGGAAGTGCATAAGTTAAGTATACGCGGGCATAAGGAAGGGAACACCTAATTTGTTAGAAACCAGTCCAATAATTTCTAAATTGCAACATAAGGCACAAATATTGTCTGTGGTTTGGTTTGGTTTTCCAAATGACAATACTGCTTCAATGAAGTTTGGTCCTGCCATCCGTTATGATCTCATGGATAAAAAGAGTGTTTTCCCTTAAATCTTAGTTCTAAAAGACACATATATGTCAATATTACACACATACAGCCATCTTTTTAAGTAAAATTTTGGCCCACAATTTAGGAGGAAAACTGCAGATAAAAGTTCTAAAAAGTCTCAAAACAATTCAAAATCCCATGTTAGCTTAAAAAAAAAAAAAACACTCCTTGGAGGAAAATGGTCCTGGCTCATGAGTTTTCAATACTTCTATTTGTTAATTCGTAAATTTAAATTATTTTGAAGGATTACTTTTCATTATTTATTCTGAAATTACTGTCATTCTTTTAAGCTGTGCTTACTCAAGAAATTGCAGGCAGACCCATATTTCCTGCATGCCTCTCCTGGTACTGACTCAATGGGCTATGCTCACAAGGTTCAGCTGAAGCATTCTTTGCCCGAGCCCTGACATCAGACTCGTTGAGCAGATGAAAATGCCCGCTAAGACGAGTCCGGCTCTGGTGCCACGGCATTTATTTTTCACAAATTAAAAGGAAAATAAAGCTTTATTCACATAGGAATTAAGGGGTTTTTAATAAGAATCAACCTATGCATGTGAAAAGCCAATTTTTTTCTGCCTGATTTTTATCTACAAGTATTTCTGATTCCTACAGAACTGCCCGTGTTGCAAACCACGTGCCAGCAGCAGGTCATTGCTGAGAACACTACTATTACTGGAACTCTGCCGTTCAGAACGTCAGAAAAACTGCAAGAAATCAGCCTGTTGTGCACCTGCATCTTAACATTCGTTACAGAGCTACAGAAGTCCTTTCACCTTCCTGTGAAAACACAGGTCAGGTGGGATGCCCGTGCGTCTGGCAGTGGGGCTGTGGGG
>NW_010097659.1:121912-147822 GCF_000699245.1 Pterocles gutturalis
TTCCCGGCCGTTTCTGGCTGTTTCCAGCCGCCTCAGGGCAGGGCGCAGCCGGGACAATCAGAGGAGTCGGTGGCACCCCTGGGGGGACAGAGGAGCGGGGACTGAGGCAGGGAAGTTCAGCCCTGGGGGAACAGAGGAGGGGTGGAGGGATGGCGCTTCAGCTGTTGTCCTTGTTTCTCACCATCCAACTCTGTTTTAGTTGGCAATAGATTAAATTAATTTTCCTAAAGTTGAGTCTGTTTTGTTCATGACGGTAACAGGTCACTGTCTTTACCTCAACCCGTGAGCATTTTCACTGGGTTCTCTCCCCTGTCCTGTTGAGGGGGGTAAGGGAGAGAGCGGCTGGGGGGGGGCTGGGGGGGATCTGGCAGCTCCCAATGCCAGCCCACCACACCGGGGCACCATGACTACAAACAGACCTGACAGCATTAAAGACAATCTGCAACCGGAATTAATTTGTGTTGTGGTACGTGCAAACATCTAAATGATTTTCCCCCTTTACCCTACATCTAAGGAAGAAGTCCCTGGCTGTAACTTTGATTTGTAAATTTATAAAAAGCTCTCTGATACCCCAAATTTGTATTTTCTAGAACATCAGCCTGCTGCCAATGGACAGGTTTTTTTCATAGCTAACCTTTCATAGGTTTTTCCCCCCTCCCGTTAAAAGCAAACAATGGGTTCCCAGGAGTTCACTACTACCAAGTCTGTTTTCAGAGGGAGGACTTTATCCCTCAACATAAACTTCACTTGCAAAACCGTGGTGATCATTTTTTCAGTGTGTGTTTCTGAGGTTTCATTTGGTTAATGAGGATTTACTCTCTGGTACAGGCATAGAGCTGTTAATCTTCAAATGTCCAAGGCCAGCCACTGTTGACATTTTTCCTACTGATACACTATCCAAATGTACGTGCCTTTTCTGATGAAAAGAACAGCAGCTGAAAACTGTCACTGACTCAGAGAACAAAATATCCATTTTGCCTTTTGCCGCCACAGTCAAAAATTACCGTTTAAACTGACTCTGAGTTCAGCACATCACTCTTGAGGTGCCTGAGCCAAAACCATCTGTCTAAAGTTAGGTACCAAAACCTTGCTGAGCACTGAGACTAGGATTCTCTAAAGGCAGATAAGCAGCACTGAAACTCCACCATTGTACTAGTGGAAGGCTTCTCTTCCCATGATTTCAACTATTTGACTACTTCATGCACCATTCGCTTGGGTTAGTTTAGCATAGTTGGGTATTACATAGATTGCATCGTGTTGGCTTCCAAACCAACTCAATGTTAGAAAATATACTGATGTTATTCCAGCTTTATGGCTGGAAAGGTCAAACATGAGAAGTCTTGTGTGCATAGTGCAAATGAGGATGGCGACTGGACCTGCCTTCTTGCCTCTTCTGAGAGCATCATATGCTTCTGTAAGATTCCTCCAAGGAACAACAATTTTGCCCTACGTTATCTTCCCCTCAGGATACAAAGCCTAGAGATTTTATTGTTTTCATGTCAGTAGAGATGTAACCATCCTGTATTCAAAAAGGCATTGAATATGGCTCAGTGGAACCTCAGTTTATCACCCCAGACTCTCATATTTTGAAATACTGCAACTTGAAACAAAAAGCTCCAAAAATGAAGACTTCAAGCTGTCACCCTGACCTGGGGAGTAAGAGACACGCTGCAGGCAGCCATCGCTAACTGCCTGAGCAAGATAACTTAAGTGACCAGACAGGTATTCTAATTTCCGAACAATCTTTCATCTCTGGTATAATAGCTTATTTTTCCTTAGGCAGTTCATTTGATTACCATTATCATAAAAATATAATTCTTCATGCAGCTTAACATGTTGGCTCAAGTCTTTTTCAAATCCTTCTGAATTTTCCTCCTGTAATCACAGCATTTAAGTTTTCTATCTTCAGAGAAGGTAGGAGATTCTGGGCTTACAATAGGAAACTGCACCTTTGGGACATCAGATAGGTATTTCTGTGCTTTACCACAGCCTCAGCTCTCAACTGGGTAAATATTTGTGCTGCTAAGCCAGAAATCTTGATGCACCAATGCGGGACAACATTGCACTGCAAAACCCCATTACTTCTGGACATCAGCAAACAGCAACTAAGCTAGAGCTTCTCAGGCTATGCTTTACATGACAAAACAATTCAAGAGCTGGTGTTAATTATGAGCTTCTAAAGAAAAATAATAAAGAAAATCTGAGCAGCAAAAGCCGTGGATCCAACCCTGATAGGAATTCAGGCAGTAAAGTCACCAGCGTTGATTTATGTCAAAGCATGCATGGGGAGTCGCTGGTGCTGTCACAGGGAGCAGAAATGTCACTGCTGTCACCACATGATCAGTCCCATACCCACAAGCAGATGAAGGTATTTTTACTCTAGTTTGACACCTCGATTCAAGACTGAGCCCAGACTGTGAGACACAGCAGCCTTGCTAGGAATCTTGCAAGGTTAATTCAGAGCTGGTTAGACGTCCAAAGTTCTCTTCTAAGCTACAGGCATAGGTAACGCAGAATTAGATGCCTGCCAACCTAGTTCAATAGGGAGCTATTGCTATGGTTTCAGAAAATATCTTATTCATGTTGATTCAAAAATCCCCTGCAGTAAAGGGCCAAACTACAACTGGGTAATAGTTGCCTTTGACCCTAATAAAGCCAGTGAAATGAATTCTAAACAATTTCTAGGTCCGGAGAAAGTCCAGAGAAGGAGTACTGAGGTCCTAAACTACAATTCTGGCCTCAAATATGCTCAGTACAACTCAAACAAATGGAAACTTGAATGTGCAGAAGCAGGCTTCTGTGTTTTTTTCTTCTCCCTGGAGAAAAGACCTGCTGGTAGTGAGCTAGTTAGAAGCAGTGTGGCTGGCTTCTCCACCTACTATTCTCCACAATCTCCAGGGCAGGTAGATGGCAGAAAGGTGCTGCAACATGCAGATTATGAAAATGACAGGACATAATGAAGTAGAGTTTCTCTATTTTTATTCTTGAAGTTATTCAGAAGCTCATGACAACTGTCTCAAAGTTATAACCATTATCTCAGATTCAAGTCTACCACTAAAACCCCCTCTGCCTGGTTGGAAACATTACTGTGGTGCAAATAACAGTCCAATCCATTGCTCTCAAGGTACTCAATTTTCATGTCTTTGCATTAGCCCCAGATACACAGAAAGAGCTGGCGCCCACAGTAAGGTGAGATGCAGTGATACCAGAAGGGCTAATTCTACAGTGTCAAGCCATTAGGTGTAGGGACAGAAAGAGGCACAAACCAGCACTAAGTATTATCAATGTGGTGGAAGACTGAAAATTAAAACAGCCAGTATCAAGTCTATTAAAAGATTGCTTTTTAGGTCAGGGCTCTTGTCCCACTTTGAGAGCCTGACTCTACTGGAACCAATCAAAGCAGGACTCTGGGGAGATCCGGTAAGACAGTTTTCCTGGAAACTACCCAAACACAAGCAGTCCAATAAAGATGAGAAAGTATCACATTAAAATAAGAAAGCATGCATCTCATTCCTAGCATGGCATGGCACATGGCAAAAATTAAAGACACATAGTTACTAGCATTAATTCCTTCTGGCAACTTACTACCAGTTGTTACGCAAGCCATGACCTGGTATTGGAGTCACACTACAGATGGCAAATAGCAACATCTTGGTGGACAGATGTCAAAAGCCCCCAAATCACATTAACTTGAGTACTTCGGAATGCTGAACTTGTCAGGCAGGAGAACAGTCTCAGGCAACGCTCATTAGTTCATGCCACAGAACTGTAATGCACCCTGTTCAGCGCAAATGACCGAGACAGGAGAAAGAAAGATTATAACTGGAACAACGGAAGCTGCTGCAGGCTTGAACCGCAACGTGCGGCAAGAAGGGAGGGTGAAGTTCACAGACTACCAGCCTAGCTTGCTCCTGTAGCCATAATTTCCTCAGTTCTGCATTCAAGATCAAATCAATGAATTCGGGAAAGAAAAATTAAGCTCTGTTAGTGGATTAAGCTGGACAACTGCAGTTACAGCTGCAGGACGGATACTGTACTAGACCATCTCTTGGGATCTCTGGCTCAGGCAAGAAAACCTCATGCTATTTATCTTTGAGCTGTTCCAAGTCACCATCATAGATTTAATGTGTTCTGACGATTAACCATGTCTGTATTGACTCTGCAGCTGGTATCTCTTAAATTAATACCTAAGAATTCAACCTTAGCCACTGAACAGTACCGCAAGATTTGTAACGTATTTCTCAATGGGGGACATAACTGGTATTGGAGGTGCATCTCAACTGCTGATTTTCAGCTTGCTGTGCCCTAAAGCATTTTTGCATCCAATGGAGTGATATGATTGGGGACTGCAGAAGTCCATGTTGCACTTGGAACATTAACAAGCAATGCACGTGTGGAACAGAAAGAGACTAACTGTAGCCATGTAAGTGCTGCTAATCTTTCATCCCATCAATAATTTTACTCTTCCTCTATTTCCTCTCTGGGACATGTTCATGTTAGAATAATCTTAGAAAACTGAGCACATCTGTTAAAAAAATACCAAATCAAATACCGAGGCCACTAGTCAGCCTTTATAATACTGGCCTGCTTTATATGACAATAGAGTTGCACTATTTATGAGGCTGCACTGATGATGCAATAATAATAAAGATGAGACTACGTGCACTTCAGCACAACCTGTACAAGTCCACTGGGAAACTCAGGATGATATCAGACAGCTGTGCTTTCATGGCTATTATTTATTCCAGGTAGGGTAAAGGTACCATATACAGCCAACCTCTGTTGTAGCTGCAATGCATAGAGACCCTTTGAATGATCTCTGCAAAAGGCACAGCTTGGGGATATTGATCTGGTTCTGCACAGCTCTAGTTTTCAAGGTGGCTAAGAAAAGCCAGGGCATGTTCAAACCAAAACAAGCTGAGAATTGTTGCTCTGTGACAGCTAGCCCTATGGAAGGAACAGAGACACATCCAGTTGCCAACTTCTGCCCAAGTACAAATACCATTAGCCTGGTCCCCACACTATGAGAAGCAAAATACAGTTTCAATCTAGTTACCTTCCTAATTTTAGCTTCAGACCTTTCTCCACACTCAACAGTAGTAAGGAACAGAAATGTTTTCCGAAGTAAAATGTACATCCATTCCACAGCACATTCATCACAGTGCCAAAACCATCACACAGTCCTAAACTGCTAAGCTGCACACTGCATATGCAGTTGCCCCAGAACATCTGCCATACTATGTCTCTATATACTCAGCTTTTGCAGCGTAGGAATTTTGTTAGTTTTGTCTTCGTTTACTATCCCTTGCATTTTACTCGGATCATGATGCCTTGTCAGTGTATTCTTAATCCTGCCTGCTGAAGTCCAACAGATACTTATACTTGCTGAATGCCAAACCCTGAGTGATAGACAAATCTACGTTCCTGAGCTGGTATTCACTGGCTTTCCAGTTGAGTTTTATGCAGATTATTTTCAGTTTGGTAAAATATTGATAAGTTTGGGTGAAGAGAAACAGTTTAGGTGATCACAAGAACTCATGTACCTATGTCTATTCACAGTAAGATCTTTTTAGATTTATTCATCTGAGATATTTTGGATAGTAATTTTTCCACAGACACTATGGGTCAAACGGCATCCCAGTCACTGGCCAAATACCCAACCTTGTCACACTGACTTTAAGAGAGGGATAAAATCTTGCCCAATGCAGCTGCAGTGGCCAGAAAATAGAATGTTCTGTAATGGATGTATACAGCTACACACTTGGCTATTTAAAATTTTAACCTCCCCTCTCAAAACTTGAAAGCTTCTAAAGCTTTCCTCACTCTAAATCTTTCCTCTAAAGCTTTCCTTGAATGGAGACGATTATTACACGTAGAGGGCCAGAAACACTGGTTCTTTCTTACGGATACTATGGGACTCCAACTATTTGCTCACTCTTTAATGGCAAGGCAGAGTAAGATACGATTCATGTTCACTGTTCAATTCTGCTATCAACACATTGAACAATCTGTCCAGAAGAGCCCAAACAGCAGGATGTCCAAACAAACAATGAGGGAGAATGGAAAAGGGATACCATAATCAGGTAACTACCGTTCCTGTTCTTTGAGGTAAGCAGTTCTACAATAACAGTGGATTTCAACATAGCAGGGGAGAAAAAGCAACACAGTAACTTGCTAAATTTACCAACTGATCATTCTCTCTGGGATGCCCCTACCACAGAAGTCCATTTACAGTGTCATAATTTTTCCAAGAACAGAGTCCTTGTGCTTGAAGAGCTCAGGAGTAACTCAGGGAAAAGTTTTGGAACAATAAAAACTAAAAAAACTAATTTAATTTTCCAACCTACAAAACCCTTCATTTTTTGGCTTCCCAAAAGAGCTACAATAATTACATTGTAATTCTGAGACCTTCTCATAGTAACTTTCCAGGAGAAAAAATGGAAAATGGAAAAAAGCTGGCAGTGAGATATAAGTAAAATAGTTATGACATATCCAGAGAGGAAAACTGGATCTGGATGATCTAAGCAATGGAGAAAGTCAGAGACACAGAGTGTTATACACTTGAATGAACTCACTTTTGCCAGGCTGTTTGGTCTGCACAGCCCAAAGAACTCAGACACTGATGCCAGTAAAAAAAATTGGTGATGAGACTCTCTGGCTAAACACCCTAAACAGCAGCACTTGTTAGAAAAAATGCTGAAAATCTGGCAAATCGAGTTCTAAAATTGGCCAAGTGTAGAAGATTAATTGCATTTTGACAAACACTGCTACTGAATATTTTAGATCCCTTCAAGAGCTCAAGGAATAAGGAAAAGAAATTCAGCCACGTTATCCCATGAAGAATAGTTTAAAAATATTTTTACAGTAATGGGCCAAATTTTACAGTGTGTGTATAAGACTGTGAATACTTTGGCTTGCATTTGCCTGTGCACTAATGCAGTGGTATACGCTGGCAAGTTCAAGCTTGCACACACCCATCTGTGTGCACTAAGCCTGCTTTGATCATTACTTCTGCTCCTGTCCACTGCCCTGGGCCGCCTATCTTGCAGAAGTAATCTGCAAAAAATTACTTTCCAATCAGCAGTAAAAGCAGGAAAGACAGAGGTAAGGGAGAATGCTGCCCCAAAAGGTGCAGTTCAGGCAAGAAATGGAAATGTTTCAAACCGGGAAGATGTCACTGCATCCCAATCTCTCTGTTATTTGTGTATGCCTGGCATTAGTAATTGAACTGAAAGCCAGCTTGATTGTCTATGATTTAACAGTAAATTAAGGCAGGACACGAAGCTTTCTTCTGAGTCATTAAGGGTTAGCTACTGGTTTAATAGCCTGCCAGATGCTCCCTTTGGCTCTCCACAAAACCAGTTCTTTCCTACAAAATATGATACAGACTAAAAAAGGTTCCAAGAAAACACTCGTGTTTGCAGAAGATATCAAATTAGAAGAGCTGGTTTTCTCAGACTGTCAGCTCCACCGACTTACATGGTATGTTATTCCTTATGCCCTTTCAGTCATTGCTGTTTAATCACTGAGCTTCAAATCACACGTACTAAATCTCAGGTGAGTCACCAACATCAAGAAAAACAAGATCAAGCCTGTCATATCCCATCTGCTCCATGCACACAAAACCAGTTGCACAGCTCCAGGACAGTGAAAGCCATAGAGTGTCATGGAAAGAAGCCAACTTCCTTTTTGACATATTCTCCATTTGTCATCTTTCCTTCAGTGCAAGTTAACGTTAACAGTATTTTCTCACTTTTTTTCTCACCTATGCATTGTTTTTTTAGGAAAATCTCACCCCAACAAACTTTTCTGCAATACAAGTTCACTTTAGTTTACACTTCCTAGGATAGTGTTGATACGTCAGGAAAGTAGCATGCTGCTTCATGTCTTGACGATGCAATGCCAGGTATTAAAATAATAATACTTAAAACGCTTCTAACAACCCTTTCCTTGCTCTAAATCTGCTATTTTGTTCGAAATCTTCGAGCAACTACATCTCCACTTAGATGATGCCTCCAAGTAAGTAACTCAGTATACTTACTTTCTAATGAAGGCAACGTGAGAAGAGCAGTGAAGCTGTCTGTATCACACGCTTCTATAGTCCAATTATTTTTATGTCAGCAACAACAGCACAGCTTTTTATAAGGCTTTTTATTCTCCTACCAGTAGTTCAAACCACACACGAGACTGATTTGCTTCCATTTTAACTCCATGCAAGCCTTATCTTAAGTAATAGTACTTGTGCTTCTACTTCCAGGTATCCCAGTATTTGCAGGTTATATCATCTTGAACAACTAGGAAAATGAGGACTGCAAAACAATCTAATTTCCTCCATGACCTTTTCTATATCACATAAGCCTATGTGGCACATCTCATCTTTGAGCTGTTGCTGGAGCCCATGCCTTTCATTTCCTGCAAATCAATGAAAGGGGTATGAGGATATCAGATATGGTTTTAGCAAACATAAATTTTCATATAAGGTTCCACTGATAATCAGCATTACCCCAGGAAAATGTGCTTGCTTAGGGAGCCCTAAATACAAATGAAAGCATAGTTTCCATATGAATCCTAACTTTGGTAAACCATAAATATCCATGGTGGGTTTGAATCAATACCTAATTTCTTTTTGTGAGGAGAGGAATCCGTATAGACTGTAAATATTAGCCAAAATTTTCAAACAGGAGTACTAAAGACAGGTTCTTAAATCTATACTAAGTTGCTGATCATCTCAACTGTCATTTCACAGTTCACTTTTAGGACCCCTATTTTCAAACAGGGGTCAGGACTCAAAATGTTTAGGATTTTAAATATGATGTGCAGCTCTCACCAGTAACAGCCTCCTACTCCATTCTTGAGATGTCAAAAATAGCAAATAGCCCTTCTGAACCGAAGGGATTCTCAATGCTGTTTGCAAGATCTGAACTTGCTTATAAGCCAGCACCTTCCGGGTCAGGTAAAGGAAGGGAGCTGAAGCTGTTCAGCTTCTGAAACACCGAAGTCCTCATCCTCCCAAGCACTTGCTATACCTTTCCAACAGGAAAGGATCATCAGCTCCCATGTTAAAAGCAAACTGAAATTACTTCATTAGATTAAAAAAAAACCCACACTTTTAAGACTGTTTATCAGTAGGCAACTCACTTTCAGCTAGAAGCCTTCTATAACTGGTTTCACATACACACAAGCTTGTTTTACTACTTAATTTCACAGGGAGCAAGCAGAAACATTTAATATCCAGGATGTCTGAAGAATGGTATTCTCTCAGACAGGAACTCTATGAAACCAGTTTTACTATTCTGTATTTTCAAAGGTATGTGCAGGGTGTTGTCTGATGTTCTTGTTAAAAGAACACAAGGAAGGGAATACATTTATGCATCTACAGCACGAAATTCCAGAGTTTGGCAGAATATTTCATATGTATTAAACTGACAGAGAAAACTGCATGGTGTTTAAATTTCACCCAGATGAACAGATGACGTATTAATCACTTTAAATTGGTGCTTGCTAACAAAGGACGCAAGCTGGCAAACAGGCCACTGACAGCATTGGCTAGCAAGCTTTCCTCTTAACCTTACTTAGAATTAAGGGAATAGGTTTATTTTTCATTTTCAGTTGTGTTCTCCATTGGGAGAACTCAACTTAAGAATCCCACACAGAACCACACACAAGTACAGATAAAGTCCTTTGACTTGCTCCTCCTTAAATTGAGCAATTTGCCTTATATGACAAGTCAATTTTAGCTACAGAAGAAACATTTGCAACAAGTGATAGATGAACTCGTTGGAAGGTCTGGGAAGGAAGGAAGGGAACATGGCAGAAAGGATCTTCACTGGCCAGATGCTTTTGTGGTCCCATTTGCATCACCACTTTCATTGCCATTTTGTTTGCTATAAAGTTCATTTATTTCAAATTAGGAGAACAATACATAAGATGTTCTTGTAAGTCCATTTTATAGCTAGGGAGCTTGCTCCAGTTTATATGCCACACTTTTGGTAGCAGATAGACTAGATTAGAGGAAGCAGGCAAGATACACATACGGAAACTGAGCTACTTTGACTTTGTGAAGAAAGGAGATATAATGTAATAAATAGAAAAGCAGCAAAATGGGAGACACCAGGCCAAGCTTTTAAACAGAGCAATTAAGCAAAAAGACAGACCAGAGACAAGATGTAGCAGAGCTGTTGCACCTCCCTTCCACCTCCACAGTTCTAAAAACTAAAGACTAGTGTTCTCTTTTGATCTTTCTCATTTCAGCTGATCCTTTATTATACCATGTAGAGCAGGACAGTTTCAATGGGAAGGCACAAGAATACTCCCACCACAAAACAATTCAGCACATGGTTAAGCTATATGGGGCAAGAATACTCTTCCAAAGAGTGATAAACATGGCTTTTAACACTCATATGGAGGAAAGAAACAACAGGTAAGTGTCCTGGGTACTGAGTGAGTGTTCTGACGACTGAGCTATTGTACAGAAAGTGAAACCACCATTGGCTGACAGGTCTTTCACTGTATGCAATGCCCAAACTCATACAAATATTGACCAGATAAAGAACCCCAGGTAAGATGAATAGAACAACATCTAGTTTACAAATTCCACTGTACACTGAGGAACTGGGGATCTTACTGAGCAAACCCAGCTGCACAGTAACTGAGCAGAAGTTCTGAGGATTTGTATCTTGGAATCGGGTATTTATTCCTACCTAAGACTTCTCTGGATACAGCATTTGACTTCTACACTCTCAGTTCCTCAGCTTTTCCCCAAGGATAATTGTGCATCCCTAAATTGCCATAATGGAACAGCAAACACAAAGAATGCAAAGCACTCACATCCTATGACAATGTACGCACATAAATTATACAGAAAGGCGTGAGCGCTCTGACAGCATTATTAACCTTCATAAAACCATAATACCAGGAAAAGTAATGAAATGAACCAGTAAAACTAGCGTCAAACAGGGCTCCAGCTACAAGGTCTGAGACATTGACTTATCCAAGGTAAGATGTTTAATATATGAAAAATAGGGTTCAGTACTGGAAACTGATAGTTTGATGGAATCAAACAACAGTTAACCCCCCATAGATCATAATCATGCAAAAAAAATTACTGTGCTCCTTTGAGCTTCTGAGCTGTAGTTATGTACGTATGTGGGACACAATCCTAGGACGGGCCGAACACCTTTAGGTTGCATTGTCTTCAGATTAATCATTAAATTACACTGTTACACTGTATATGGTATTTAGTGTACTGTCATGTCATTAAAAATCTATCATAATTCAATATCATAATACATAAGAGGAATGAGTGAACTTACAATTGTATAGTTAGTATTGTCAGAGCTTAGTAGAATGATCATGCTGTAAAATTTGTTTTCCATTAAGGGCTGTCCCTGAAATTTCTTTAAAGACAGCTGTAAGGACTACAAGCTGGCACCTGCTATGGACCATGCTGAAATGGTTTTTTTCTGAACGTGTTCTTTGGATGCTCAAATATTCCTACTTAAAGGAGCCAGAATTGGTTTTAGACTGGTAGAACACAGATTATTAGTTCCTGTCCCTGAAGATAGAAAGAGACCTTCTGACTATACCATGAATGAAACCGTGTTCCCAACTCAAATAGAAGTGACTCTGCACCTGGATGTGGAGCTGCCTCTTCTCAGAAGTACTCTTTTCTGTTTCTCCAGGAATCCTTCTTACAGCACTTCCTTGGCACTCCTGTGCAGACATATAAGAAGGAAGAAAAAGAAAAATTAAATTTGACCTTTAGGGAACAAGGAGTCACCAGTACCATGGCTTTCAGTTTGCCTGCCCATGGGGAAGAAAAAAAAAAAAAATTAAGAATCACTAGAAGATTACTTGTGTGACACTAAAGCACTTCGAGTACAGTCGTTAATTATATAAAAGAAAGGGTTTTTCACAAGTTCCATGCTTCACTCAACACTGGAATGGACAATACTGACTTAATACTTGGCTTTATTGTCATTGTTTGGGGTACAAAAAGAGGGAAGAAGCAACTTCGTTAGGCAACAAAATGTCTCTACAGCCTTGTGTGCTACAGAGAACTGAGGGCATGCTGGTGGGGAAGAAGAGCACAGCCCATGCTCCCTTGCCAGCAGCCAGCCATCGCATAAGCTGTGCCTTCATTTGGGTACCACTATGAATTTCCAGGAGGAGAGAAGATTCTGCTGTTTGTAGCTCTGGCAGCTCACAGGAACCCACTTCTTCACTAGTGCAGGCACTCTTCTGGATGCCTTAGAGGTCAAGTGATCCTTCTCTCATCATCTTATCCTTCTACTCTTCCCATATTCCACCTGTCCTCACCCTGAAGTCATCTGGAGATAACATTGTTGCCCACTGTCTCCCATGTTTGTTCTGATCATCAGACACCAGCCATACAAACCGAGAGGGATCAGGGGTATGTAAATGTGAGGTTCCCCATTAAAACCTGAAAAGAAGGCAACAAGTGGCAGAATGCCTTCAGCTCTGAGAGTATATACCCCCTCTAAGTTCAATGCAAAGTCTTAATTAAAACTTTGAAAATAACAACAAACATTCAGGTTTAACATGAGTGACATTGCTGGAGGGAGAGGAATGGGTCTCTGAGTCAAACTTATGTAAGGTTTTGCTATCTTCATGGGAGATGAATACAGTGCATGGAGTTTCTTTATCATCTGGCCAAAGAAGAAAGTCTCAGTGTCTGGTCTTTCATGGAAAATTACTTTTGTGAGCATCTGATGAGGGTGAAGGTCATGCATTTGTGTTCCCATCCTCCAGGCTTGCACTGTGGAGATGTCTCCCTTGGTTTGTTTATGCAATATGATCGTTTACAACATCAAACATTAAAACCTTAAATAATGTTTCAATTGCAAGCATTAGCAAGCTCCAACTTCTCTGAAGTCCCATTTATTTCCACAGGAATAACTGCTGCTAATGCAGTAGAGACCTCGCAGATTTCAGCTGAATTCAGCCTCAACATGAGATAGAAGAGAAAATCTCTCTCCCCAGAGAAAGTTACTTTTACCTTTTACGTATGCTGTAAGTGAAAGAAACTGTGAAAGAGAAAAGATTAAAAGCAAGAAACAGAATTAGACCGAGCTTAGTCATTATGGGGCAGTCAGAGCTGCTACTTGTTTCTATTTGAAAAATGCTAAATCTCTTGAAAGTTACAGCATACGTAAAAGGTAAAAGTAAGTGAAAGAAACTGTGAAAGAGAAAAGATTAAAAGCAAGAAACAGAATTAGACCGAGCTTAGTCATTATGGGGCAGTCAGAGCTGCTACTTGTTTCTATTTGAAAAATGCTAAATCTCTTGTCTAAGTCTCCAGTGATTGTCTGAAACTTCAAACAGTAGAAGCACATATCACAACCACAGGGAGTGTGGGATATGCTAGCACAGATGTATTCCAAGTCTGGTAGCTGATTTCCTACTCCACTACTCCACTCTTATCACAAGGAAAGGCAAAATAAGTATTTATCACAAGTAGTTTTCCTTCGTTCCCTATATTCTTCATGTACTACTACACCAGAAAGCAGCTGTCATTTATTTTCACTTGTGATCCCACAATAGTTTTTTTACCATAGGCTTTTTATGTCTAGACGCCAAAGTGGCTCCTTTCCATTCATGAAGGGAGGAGATGCTGTGCTGAGCTCTGTAAATAGCTGCCAACTTCCTCTGTTCTTCCCACCTTAGACTACAGAAAGCGTGCCAGATCTGCAACAAACAGAGCTCAGGGATAAACTGATTGCAAACACCTCTTTCTGACTCATTGTTGGATTTTTAAAGCTTAGTCTTTTGCTAATTCAGTAACACAAATAACTAATTGTACTGTGTCTATCTCAGATTACAGCTGAGGGTGGACCTTGTGGGCAACGGGGAAAGAACGCTACCTTTGCTTGTATTGTGGGAAGCATTCCCTAAGCTTAATGCCATTGGAGATGGCTGAAAGGGATTGCATCTGGTTAGGGAGGAAATTACAACCATAATAATTAGCATCAAATTAGCTGCTGTCTCATCTTGATCCAGGCAAGCCCACCACGTTCCTTTAACCAGCTGCCCTCTGGTGGAAGAAGGTTCTGCAGAGCGGCCCCAGGCAGGAAAGCCCTGGTGCTGTGCACAGGCCAGCTGAGGTCCACAGGTGGCTTCCACATTTCTGCTTCATTTCACTGGATGGGCCCCTTGTGAGTTAAGGCAGGAGGGACCAAAGTAGAAGGAACAATCTCTGAGCAGATGCCCCCTCTCCAGGGGCAGAAGAGCTTCACTAGGCTGAGCTAGAGTGGTTGACAACCCTTTAGCATAGCACCTCTATGTGGTCACCTAGTTTCTGACAAGTGGATAGACAGCACTTGCTGTATTTACGTCCAATACTTCTAAAACTTTGACCAAAATCGTGTTTGCAAAGCTTTAGAGTAAGGTCTCCGTGTTAATCAGAAAGGGGCTCTCTAATCGCAATTATTACAATAATTAAATTGAATTCTTTTCCTCGTGGTGCCACATCCCCCTGCACCACCACAAAGCCCTGAGCTGTCCTGGGAACTGGTGCCCTACACCCACTGTGTATCTACACTAAAGGATATAAAACCAGCACTGCATCTCCTCCCTTTATGAGTGGTATGGAGCCACTTAGGCATCCAGACATAAAAAGCCTATGGCGAAAAACTATTGTAGGATCACAGGTAAAAAGTAACACGGTCCCCATACATTCCCAGTCCCATACAACCGGATGGGCAGAACCATGTGAAGCCGAGAGGTCAGGCAGCATTTGGGGAGTGCGAGTGCAAGATGTAGGTTGCAGTAACCTCTGCATTCTGGGCCAGTCTCCAGTCACTTCCCACCACACGCATGACTAGTGTTCTTGCAGTCTTTGGGTGCAGGCCAGATAATGAGTTCAAAACTCTTCATTAAAACATTAAAATTAATTTAAAAGTCTCTTCCTTGACTCCCCCAATCACACACACACACACACATCTCTGGGATACGTGATTACCCTTCCTGCCCAGTGAGAGCTAATGACACTCTCCCAGAGCCAATTTCCCTTGGAAGGAACCGCTTGTGTCACATATGTGTTTGGGATCAGTAGGGACACTCTCTGCACTTGGCCTAATTAGCTGTAACAGAGGGGGAGAGCAAAATCCAAACCATGTGCTTGGGCCCTCCTCTGAATTTAATACGAGCAGTTTCACACTGCCCTGCTGGCCCCTCCACACAAAAGCACTGGTGCTTACCAGTCTGGATCTTTAACAGTTCCCTGGGTCCTTCCACACACCCCTCCCCAAACACATGAATCTTTGTGGGGTGTGGGTAGGGCTGTTTTCTTTCCCAATTGTTTTACAGAGCTGCCTTTCTTCACACCCTTGCATTTGGAGGCACTGGGCATCCCCAGGGTTGTGAGTGGCTTAGGAATTTAATGAGAGATTTATTGTAGAGACAGAAAAATGCCATTTGACATCGCAGACTCTGATGATGATTTTCATCAGTATTTCTTCACTAAGTTGTACTGGAATACTTTTCACAGATAATGGATTTCTAGTACATTACTTTCATAAAGGATTTTGGTAAACCTCTTGAGACTTAAAACATGTACGGAAGTTTACCAGTGAAGATGTAAATCCTATACTTGTCTGCCATGCCTTCTACCTCACTAGGGGTTGGATGAGGATGTTCAGATTTGGTTCTTTCAAGAGCTTTACAACTACACTATGAAGTGATAAAGTCACTTAGCGGTTTGTATTATTTCAGTTTTTCATGCTGGTATCATATGGAAACGTTTCAAGTAAGCTGTCCCCAGGCATTGACACAACACTTTCTAAATCCACACACACAATTCTACAATGTATCAACAAAATTCCCTGCTACCTAAAGCTTTAGACCACAAACATGGCAAGAGTAGCAAGAAAAGAAAGCATACTTTTCGTCACACATTTTCAGCAGAACCAAAGGGCATGACTCAGTTTCCCTTCAGTGCTCAAGAGCACAAAGAAGCCTGGCTTGCAATCTGAGCAATAAAACGGACCCAAGTCCCACACTCACAGCACCACCACAATGAGCCCTTCATTAGCCAGCACTTCCCGGCAGACTGTTAAAGGGGACACAGGTTCACCAAACAGCTAATCCTTGATAATGAAAGGTTTCCAACAAAGCCGTCTTCCCCTAGAATCTGGGCACTTTCACATTAGCAAGAAGTGAATAGACAAAGTGATTCCGGAAACCTGCCAAACAGTAGCTCATGCATCAAAACACAAAGCACTGCAGTCTTCAGGGAGCTAAAGAAAAAAATACAGTGGTGTTTTGAGTTGTTTCTTGTCATCATAGTTACATTCTTCTTCACTTTCCTTTCAAATTATTCCATGAATAGTCTTCAAAGTATACAATATATATACATTTGTCCCTTAAATTTCATTTGCATATATAAAACACTCTCTGCACCGCCTTATCCCATTCTCCACGTGCAACAGAGTTTTCCTCTCTTCACCGTAGGCCTCTTCTGGACATATGCCACTTTTCTTGCGATCAGTCCCTAAGCAACTGTAACACCATTGACTGCTAACCATTCATTTCCTCAGGGTTTTGTTTTACTTTGGTATTTAACAGGCCCACAATTGGATCTTTTCCTTTTGGGGTCTATTTTAAGTAGGCTTTGTTTAATCAGATGCAATTAAGCATTTAAGACCCAAGATAAGTATTTTTACTTTAGAATTCTAAAGGCAATACACATTATTTGGATTTAGGTAAAGAATGTCAGTATTAACATCAAAACATGAAATATAAAGGTTATGGAAACAGCTTTTCTCTCTGACAGAAGGACATGGCAAAACAAATTAAGGGTGGCTGAAGTACCAATTCACAAGGACAGAGAAGCTGCAGGGTGGATGGGTTTGACTATGGAAGCACAAAGTGCATATAACCCTCAGTGCACGCTGGAGCTCTAGGAGGGACTGTGCCACCCTTGTTCACTTCCCTGCAACAGCTGAAGGGAGCAAGGGGACAGCACAGCATGTGTGTGTTGGACCGTCTCATAAAAGAGAGCAACACACCAGCACGCACAAAGCAGTTCTAGCTATTCCTGACTTACCCATCAATCACTTTATTTTTTTCTCTCCAATGGAATATGGAGGTACTCTGGACTTCACTGGCATCACCTGTCCCTCAGTCTCATGTGTATGGTGAGGCAAAGAAAGTGAGCTTGTAGAGAGGAAGATAACAGGTATTACCCAGCACTGAGAACCCTTGAGACAGAACTAGACTGACATCTCATGGTCCAAGTCTGAGGATGATTACACTACTTCTCATGCTGGTTTGTGCCACTTCTTACAGCAGTCACTTTAAAGAAGGAGCTTTTATGTTGACACCCATTTGGGTCTAATCAGTTTATATTCCAGCAGGATTATCCAGATCACAAATTATCTCAGAAAGTGACTGGTCATGACACCAGAGTGGTTCCCTCCACAACAGGCTATCTCGGTGCTTGCAGCCACCAGAGGGCAAGCTGCCTCCGCTCCAGCCTCTGTGAACTACTGCTTTACACTTCCCATTTTCTTCAAATACAGCTGAGCAAACATATTTTTGGACTGAGCTGGGGCTGGGAGAAAAGCAGTAACCCACCAGTGTTGACTAGAAGGGGAGAGAAAGATGAACCAAACATCAGGAGTCCCTCCAACTCAGGCTCCTGGAATGACCCTACTTCAACTCACATAGTCCGCTACCCTTCTAGAAAACATTCTTGGCAGAGAGGTTGCAAGCCTTCCGATTTTTTTTTTTTTCTAAATTAAGTCACAGAGACTTGCAGTGAAAGGGTAACAATGGGATCTGCTTGAAGCCTTAGGTACTGAAGGTCTGCAACCTCTAGATGATGGACAAGAGGTTTTTGCGCTGAGCAAGCAACCATAACAGTGCTGGTGGTGACGTGAGGCTTTGCCAGGAATCACAGCCCCTCTGCCAAGAAAGCTCCAGCTTGTGGGGCAAGGTCACTCATGTGACAGTCTGCTTTTGTAGCAATCTGTTGACCTCTGGACTGAACGTGTCCCATCACCTTGCTGAATGTTTCCTAGCATGCCTGTGGGTGTACAGGCACAGTCTTTCAGCTTGCAGCTCTATCCCCACAGCAAGAGAGGACTGCCATCTCTTGTCAACAGAAAACGGCCAGCAGAGTGCTCCACAAGGGCATCCAACCTGTCGCTTTGGAAGTGCTCAGAGTGCTCCAGCTGTTTCATACCATGCCCATCACTGACAGTTAGCGTTGACCTTAACACCAGCCACAAAGGCATGCCTGCTTCCCCTCTAGCCAGCCCATTTTTTTTCCCAGAGCCTTACTGACTCCTCAGGTGAGTCTCATAAACACAGCTGAAGTGCAGAGGAGCAGCTGAACCTTTTCCTTACAGCCTCTTTCTGCAAAGTGCCTAGGACTCATATGCTAGAAACCAGCCAGCACATTTCAGCTCCACATCCCCCATGTCCCTTCGTTCCTAATCAGGTGTGCAGACCAGCTGTTTGCCAACAAACACAGAATGTCTTTAATTCATGACGGAGATGTACAAAATTGCATTAGTGCTATGACTAAACTTAATGTAGCAGAGAGTAAATCAGATATCTCAGGCTGGTTGAGAATAACTCAGTCCAAGAGGAGTGTATTCTTGCCTTAAAAGTCCAAGGCAAGTAAGCGAGACTTGGGTCTCAATCCTTCTACAAAATTCTCTACTTGGAGGAAGGGGGTGGGGGGAACACATATAAATCACTTTGAGGATCTAGGGAGTATGTCTGGGCAAAGAATGTAAAATAAGGCTTACTGTCAGAGCAGTATGGTTTCTGCAGCCTTTAAAGCTATGTGAAGTTGAACATTTGCCATATTTGGGTCCTCTCCTTGTTTGTTTGTCACAATAAACTAATTGAACCAAAGAAATTATATCATTTTCTCTTTTGGACTAAATGAAGGGATAATCCTCATTTGCAGTTGGCAGGCTAGCACAACCCATTCTCCAGTCTTGACAGATATTGCACATAATGGTCTCTTTTTTGTCCAGCTCCACTGTCCAAAGTTTTGAAAGGCAGAACTGATGAAGCCCAGTTTCCTACTGATTTCTGTCCCCTAATATACCCTCTACTCACCACATTATCTCTGTTCCCACCCGTACCCCTTACACATTGTCCTGTCAATGCATAAATGCCGACTGGCCAGATGGGGTTTGACAATAAAAACACACATTAGAAGACTTCCTTCAGTAAAAGCACTAGTTTGGACGTTCCTCTTTTACTCAACTGCCAGTGTTCATGAAACTTGCAGGAACAGATACTTCTACCCCTCTTAAGTTTGGTTAAAAATGTTCAGTCATTTCAAAAGTTACATGCAGGGAAACAGACACAGGTCTCTCAACTGGCTCACTCCCTTAGGAATTAAGCTAAAAACTTGCTAAGAAGTGATTCTTTGAGTTCTTCAGGACTGTAAAAAAATGGTCTTTTGCCATTTCAGAAGTTAGGGTGTTTGCTCTGGTACTGGCTACACTCACATTCCTTCACAGACATTTTGGGACAGTTAGGACTCCCAGTAACCCACTCCTTCCACAGATGTGATGGCATGAGAGGTAAAGTTTCCATGGATCAATATACACATAAGGACAGAAACACATCCGTAGCCTCCAGGGATGCAAATTTTGACATAAAGTATTTCAACCCCACATGGAAAAAACATAGCCTCCAGGGATGCAGATTTTGACGTAAAGTATTTCAACCCCACATGGAAAAAAAAATCTTACTAAACTCTGAACACTCAGTGAGTGTCAGGCAATGACTGGGCAGCTTGAAAGACCAGGAAGTGTTGCACAGAGATCCGAGAAGTGTGTGTGTTGTGCTTAGCATGCGAGTTAGAAAGGGCAGGTAGTGCCCATTTCAAGTACTTAATACCCTAAACTAGGTGTTGAAGGGAGAGAGCGCTGGATTCTTGGGGATTCTCTTTGTCAAAGGATTGCAGAATCACTTTTCTCTTTAGAGAGTGTGAATAATTGCACAGACGGTAGCTGTACCATACTTGCTACAAACAAGCAGATATCATATGAAATGTATGCTTTGGCACTTCATCTTCCAAGGTTTGAGCTCAGTTTTTCCTTATTATGTTTTGAAGTACCCCACATACTTTCACATACATGCTGTGTGCAGTCCAAAGTCTCACAAAATGTTTCTCAAAAAAACAAACAAACAAAAAAAAACCCAAAAAAACCACTGGTGAAAATAACAGTTGAATAGCTCCACGTATTTGACTTTAAAAGCAATATATCCTGAAGTATATGCATCTTAATTATAATCCTCAATCTGCACTAAGAGTCCCCAGTGGGAACTAGGAGTGTGTATGAAAATATTAATAAATTTCACTCTACCAAAAAATTTCCAATATTCCATTCCTCATTGTTTCTGGTTCCTTGAATGCAAACCATAGACCAATCTTAGTTTTATTTTAAAGGGAGGCTGAGGTTGATAGTCTTGAGTCACAGGGGCAACAAGTAGAAATTGTACAGTGCAGTGATACTCCTCAGCAGCCTGACTTGCAGTGGACCCTGCCACCTAACTCCAAAGCTAGTGGACAAATTCCGATTTGAAATCATACGCGATCGGGTAAAGCACCTGGTGGGAGCACAACTTCCCCAGGGACCTGTTCACTTTGTCACCTGAAAGAAGACAGGAACTAAGTTCAGGCAACAAGAAATAAAAGACTTTGAACTCTTAGGTTAGCACAGCATTGATGGAATGAGGAATGTCTTTAAGCCATGAACTTTGCCCTAACTGACAGACACTGAGATGGAAAGATGAACAGGTTGGGCCTCTGTACTGTTGAACAGCTGAGTCTTGCCACAAACTCTAGAGAGGGCGAAAACCACTACCAGAAGCAGGCATCTACCATGAAGGAAGCATATCTTTATGAGCATCCCAGTGCTCTTTATATAGCGCCTATCACAGCCACAAACGGAGATGTCAGCACTGGTGTAAAACAGAGATACTGAAATGCACTTTACCCCCTGCTGAGCTAAGAGGTAGGGCAGGTTCACCCTAAACAGGAGTTAGTGTTTGTGTAATCTGCAACAAGGGGGAACATTTCACAAATGACTGAAGAAAGCCAGAGCAGCAATATGTAAAGGAAGTAGCAATATGCTGTCCTCAGGCTAACTCCTTGTTCTCACTGACCATGAGCCCAGGGGTTTACAAGCCAGTTTCTATAGGAAGCGATGCTCTTGCACCTGGCAGGCAAAGACGACACTGCACAGAAACAGTTATAACAAAAAAAGAGGCTACAGCGATGCAAGCTCAAATGTCATGCAGTAAACAGGGGCTTACTGTTGAATACATCTGTTTTATATCTACTACTTTGAACTGATGCCAAGGAAAAGCCTGAGCTTGAGTCAATCTAAACTGAAAATAGTTATAGGAAATAATATTGTGGGTTGCTTTCGGTCTTTGGGATTAATTCATTCCTAAAATAAAGAAGGTTAGACATTATATGAGTGTTAGGTTATCTGCATTCAGTTCCTTGCTCTGTCTCAAACTTTCTGAATGACCTTGAGCAAATAATTCACTGTATCCACCCCTCAGTCTCCTTTTACTACATCACAAAAGATACTGGAAGACTGAATTCATGGAGCAGGCACTCAGACACCATGGTGATAACATTCTATACAAAAAAAAGTACAGGCATATTTAAAGGAAAAGATAATGCTGTCCTGACTCTCTATAAATATGTGTTCTCCTGAAAGGTCTCCTCCTCCAAGCTCCTTTGGCTTTTGTTCTTTACCATAAAAAACTCTTTAGCATTTGCAAAGTAACAAATTATTTTCTATCATTCTCTTTTCATTCTCTGCAATAGATACCGTCACCTTCTAAGTGCTTCTTTATGCCAAAAGTTAACACAAGTTATCAGAAAGCTAATGGTGAATTTATTACATACCAATTCCATGTGTAAATTTAGCCAATGATACAAACTCATTCTGTTGACTGGAGAGAAGCATCTGACAAGTATAATCATTGCATGAAACAGCTGTCATGTACTAACAAACATATCACCAGTGCACTCTTTCTACAAAAGCCTTTGAAGTACAAGAATGAAAGGAAGTTCTAACTGCAGACAAATGCAGTTTGATTTCAGAGCTTGCATTGACAGCAGAAAATAACCAACATTATGCTTCATCAATTCAGGAGAAAATACTTGGCACAACTCCATCATGGAAGGTAAGAGAGATCTGCAGCACCTTTGCAATCATAGTTCAGGTAACAAACACACAAGACAGATTACTTAGCAGGCTTTTTTACTGGTATTTAATCAAAGACAAAAAACCCTCCCCAAAAGACAGTTTTTGATGATGCAGGGTAAGAGCTCACCTCTATCTAACAGAAATATATTTCATTTGTAATGTGAAATGCTGACTTTTGCACAAACAGTTCACTTAGCCTGCAACCTGGGGGCATGAATTACTGAAAATACTTTCTGGGCAGTCATTTTGAAGATCCACAGCAGTGTCTGAACTGGCATACCTGCTACTAAAGTCTGCACGGCCTCCCACACAATTCTGGATGCTGGAGTTTTATTACTTCCAGATGGTAGTATATTAAGTGTTTTTTATGGGGTGCTCTAATAAAATGAGGTCCATATGTGTTCATAGCTATCTCCAATATGAACAGACTCACTGGTTCAGACCCACACCAAAGCAGTCCGTGAAGTCCGTAGACTGTTAGCCACACAACTTACAGTTGCTCTGAGAATCAGCATAGCCCAAAATACCAGCCATTGCTTCGAATTTATGTTCCTTAAGGGAGAGACTTTAAAAAATGCAAGAATAACATTCCCACCAAAAGCCTTCTTCAACTTTCAAAATTTTATTCTACACTTACGAATTCCAAAGGATATTTCATTTGCTGCACTGCAAATATGAGGACTCATGCTCTGCACCCGCCACTTGTGGAGGTCAGTCCTACAGTTATTTTGACTGCAGGACCACGCTGACATGAGGTTTTACAAGAGTCTTTACACAGTTAATCTCTATCTCCTTCCTTGTTTGCTGCCAAGACAGAAACACCCTTTATCCACTAAAAAACATGCTTGAAACAAGTGCAGGCCTCTCATATTCAACCTAGTACTTACTCAGAACATCATTATTTATCTAAGATCTTTCTTTTCTATAACTTTAAATGTCATTATGCTGCTAGAAGGCGTAATCTGCATAATGAAAATCCAGAAGGAAAAATGTTAACATACTCTGTGGTTAAATTTCACTCGCCAAACACTAAGATGCCTTCAGAGGCATTCCATGTTTCTTCGGAGGTTTTTCATACAGTGTTTCACGCAGAGCTCACCGCTCTTTAACCCACTGGCCGTCACTGCACTCCTGTGAGGACTCTGCTTCCCTAAGAATTTACTACATCCCAAAGCACAAGTGGTACAAACACTAAGAAAAGGAGACACAGAGGACAGATGTTTGTGCTGTATCAGACAGAATTGCTGGCAACTGGTGTGAGCTGTTTGGTCCCAACATGTTAACATACTTTACTCCATGTGCTGCAATAGCAAGAAACATTCAATTCGGTATTTCCCTCTAGGACTGCAATGATTACTACAGGGGAATGTCAATATAAATGGGACAGGAAGAGTTCTGCCTAATAGAGGAACGGAAACATTATGCTCTCTGTTAATATTTCCTTTGTAACACACTGATTCTATTCTCTGACCAAGGCATAACATTAGTCCTTCACCTCATCCTTTAAAAACATCTCAGGTGTGTTAAAGACAGCTGAAAGCTGAACTGGATGTCAATGATGTCTGTCCCAAGCTTGTTACAAAACCATATCTTAGAGATCCTCTCCCTTGAGCCTTTTTGCAGAAAATATCCAAAACACTAATTAGTGCCAGCAGGCTGACAACTGACACCAGAAGGGAAGTACTTCCTGACAAACAGGATGGCATGTGGATTCACCCTTCTGCCATGCCAGGAACAGCTCCTGCTCTGTCAGCTGAGGAACGGTCTCTCCATTGTCCACTTTCACTTTAACTCCCGATTTATGCTTCACCAAACTTTCTGTGGCAGTCAGACAGATCCATTGTGTCACATGCCTCCATCAGGAGGACAAGGAGCTGACAGGAATCCCCTTGGCTAAAAAAAACCCCAGTTAATGCCAGCTTGCCATTTTTCACATCCCTGTCATCATCTCTCTGGTACGTGCTAATAACTGGAAGAGATCAAATTGCTGGCAATGGCCACAGAGCTAGCTTCAGAACTAGCTAGCCACAGAACTAGCCCTTAGAGACATGGGCTAAATCATCATCATCAGACAAACCACAGACTACTCGGTGAGGTGTGCCAAGATGCACCAATGCAAGGTGCTAACCAGGTACGGTCTATGTTTTGTTCCATCAGCAGTGAATACTGCCGTCCACTACAGGAGTCCCACTGCATTAACAGCATTAAAGTTTTCTCTGGTTTTCTGTTCCCTAGTCACACAGCACTTTGTATAAAATCAGAAGCAGACAGCAGGTCTGTTCTCCATGCAACAACAGCTCCTCCTTCAGTGCTAAGGGCAGGAGAAGAAAAGATGCTCACCTTCACCGAGTTAGTAAGTTCTGCTGTGCTTTGACTTGCACTGTTGACTCTACTCCCCTTCAGACAAAAGCATCTAGCTTGAATTTAGTGATGCCTTAAATCCAAGCCAAGAAGAGACAAGGAGGATAAAGTTTAAGAGCTATTGACTTGCAACCCCCTTATTAGAAGCAGAAAGTTGGACACTGAATTACTACCCATCATCTGCAAGTTCAGTTATTCTGCTAAAGGAGTCACTCTGTAAGGTAGATGGCCACAGCACGGTGCAGTTTCTGCTCTTTGGAGAAGATACTAAGTTGAACTAAGTAGTTTAATGGAGATAAGTATTGCATTCTCTGCCAACTGCCTTTCTTCTACCAATCTGTCTCTTAGCTCCAGCTGCCTGCTCCCGTCCTTTGAGACCGGCGATGTTGCCTTTTTGACCTGTAATCTCTGCTGTGATTGTTAATGCTATACTTACAATCAAAGCAACCAAATCAAACTAACAAAAAGTGTTGCTTTAGTGTCTTGTATCAGTCTATATATCTGACATCTACTCTATCATTCCTAATATTTATACTTGCATATTTATCTCCAGTTCTCTACTGCTGTGTTGATGACTGAGTACACCCTTAACTCACATTAAAAAGGTGATTTTTTTTTTTAATGATTTTTGCCAAAACAACTTCAGGGTAATGGGCAGGTATAGTCCCACACAAACCTCCCTGGCCTCCCCTCTTGTGTTAGAGAAGAGGAACTGACTGTACCTGGGTATACTCTGAGCAGAGCACACCAGCAGACTAGGGCTTGCACCATGTTTTTATTTCTCCATAAGCCTCCCTGGCCATTTGCTTGTGAATAGCATGGAATACGAAACAATGGCGCTCTCCCTCTAAGCAAGAGGTCAGACAGGTCAGCTACAGCTGTGTAAAAGATGTGGGTTTTTTCCTTTGGTCACAGGAGACCAAGGCTCAGTGTAACTAATGCAACCTGCCTAAGTCAAACACAACAAAACACTTCAAGTGCCACAGCTTGCAATCATTAGAAATACCCAAGAAATTAAAAGTACAAACCTGGTATAAACAAAAGTCTACCAGTGGGGAAGTCACCCTCTTTCCAAAGGCTGTTTTGACATCTGATGACAAACTATTCAGATTCTGAAAGGGAACCTCATTTCCATCCCAGTACTCTGTCCTCTTGAGAGCCTGGGATGAGGGTGTGGAGGGGTGGTAAAGGGAAGAGACTGAAAAACAACACACACACAGGGGAAGTAACCTTCCAGAGATAATCAATGGCTTCATAATGAGCAGCCGACTCTACTGAATATTGATTAGCTAGCACTGGGAAGGCTCTGCTCTGGGGAGGTCAGCATTC
>NW_010097659.1:147853-169980 GCF_000699245.1 Pterocles gutturalis
CCTTGTGCGAACACAAAGAAGGCCTCAGCAAAAGGCAAATTGTAAATGGCAGGTTTTATATGACAAGCACGATTCAGGCCCTCGGTAGGAAAAAAAAAACCCAACAGTATGGCCACAGCACTAGCAAGCACAAAGCATCAGCTGTCCTGCTAACTTTTGTATTATACTGTGCTATGAAGTGCAATTCCGGGTTTGCCCTAATAAGCTGCTTATAAAGATCATCACTTGCAAATAGGCATGATCCTATGAGTTGCCACAGGTTCCTCTTCCCCAAAGATTTCACAGACGTGAAATGGCGTGCATTCACAGGCGCCTGCCCTCACAAGCTTTGCCCAACGTTACACCTCAGTACATTCAGGGTATGTTTATACAGTTCAGGGTGATACTGTATGCTGATGCCCAGGCCAGCTTTAAGCGTACTGCATGCACCTGAAGCAACACATCTGTATGTCAGTACTCCATCTCTCTCACTGTACTCTCTGTTCTTACCATCCCATTCAATAAATATGATTTTAGGATTTTAGTATATTTATTTTTTCCATAAATAGTTAGATATTAATTTTATTATTACAGGCATTGTTAGATACACATAGAGCTTATACTGCTGAGGAAATTAGCTATTATTGACTAAAAGCTTATCCTACCTTTTTAGAAGCAGTGAGTCTGTTCTCATAGGCCTCCTGTGGAAAGAGAAATTGTGACAGTCAGGGGAAACAGATCTGGAAACTATGTTCTTTAAAAAAGAAAGAAAAAAAGTATAAGAAGAAAAAGAAGAAAAAAGTTCCAGTTCCTGCTTGGTGTAACTCATCTGACTTCAGCGGGGCTGTCCCAGGGTAGATTCGTCTCTCTGTCTTTGCCAAAAAGAGAACAGGAGCCAGCCAAAGGCATCTGCTTTTGCATTTCCTCAGTGAATCTGTTCATTATACACTCATGATAGAGAAGCTGTAAACAAAGGCACTTCATGATGTTGCATTGTGCTACCCATAATTACATTGTATGTGCTTCATCAGTATACATGCTTCAGGGCACATTGCAAAGGCTTTTTATGTATTCAGGACGCTTTCTGAGAGGGTGGGTTAAATTAAGAGAGGGAAAAGCTAACAGTTAAAACAGAAAAGGAAAAGCTAACAGTTACTTAGAGAGGAGTTCAGCATAGAGGGAGGAGAGGAGACTTCATCGGCACACTGCAAAAAAAAAAAAAAAGACACTAGTAAAATCCCTGCTTAGCATTATCCCAGTTAGTTTGTACAATTTAATCCTTTTACTTACCCTTTCTCTTTAAGATTAAAAGCCCTCTAAAACAGTAGTCATGTTTACACTGTGCTACCACATGAAAACCTCAGTCTGGATAGGGACTCAAAAGAATTTTCGTAAAGCAAAAAGGTCAGTTTGGAAGCTCTCTGAGGCTAACTTAATATAAATGGCCCAATTGTGCTCTGACTTCAGAGTGATATAAGTCAGGTGTAACTCCCTTACTTGGGAGCATTAGAAAATTCTAGTGTCAGATCATAAGTGAATCCTAAATTCTTTACTACTTCGCAGATTAGCTTAGAGTGATTGTCGGTGTATGGTGCGTGTCATTTTGCCTTTGAGAAATTCTGTTTACCTTGTAAGCATTTACTCTCCCACTATCTTGGATGTAATGAAGTCTAGCAGCAACATAGCACTTCTGCTAAGAGCTTTGCTTTCAGAGGTCCAGAATCTGCCACCAGAACATGTATAATCCACCCTGTTTTGAGGTATTTGGGTTTGAAAATAACTTGGAAAAAAAAATCGTTCGATAATCAACAGCCCGATGGGCAGGGGAGGCAGTCATTCAAGTGCTGGAGCTGAGACTGGTCTGGGAAGAGGAGCACAAACAGAGGTAGCAAGCAAGGGTAAACACAGGGGCTGGTGGAGAGACAGAGTTTTGTGGGCAAATTCTACCTTGTATTACCTGCATGAACATATAACTTATTCTGCTGCGAAATCACAAGCTTAGGTTTGATTGGTTTTTAATAGAAGTAATTCTTTGGAAGTGAAAAGAGATAATACAACGTGACCTCTATCAAAACACACTAAAAATGGCACTCAACAATATCAAATTGGTTTATGTTAGATTTCACTGTGGACCATGGAACAAACCAGTTTCAAAGTGCATACATCAAGGCGGCATTTGAATAGTTTAACAGCAAACTACAAGATTTCTAAACTGTGCAATCCCACTTTTAAAAAAAAATTACTCCATATCCCAAATTTTCCCCTGTTATTGTCAATTATTCCTCTGTTAGAGGCCATAAAAGTAAAAGTTCAGCTAGTTCTTTTCCCAACTTTCTTTACATAAAGGCAAAACTGTCAGGCTTGTGTTACTTGAAAGGTGTTTACAGATGAGTAATTACAGCTGAACAGTAGCTCCCTCATTTAGTAAGGTCTGGACATACACACGTTGCCTTAGTCACTGCTCAGGTGACAACGGACACAAGGAAATGGGGAGCAGCCAGTGACAACTGTGTCAAAGTGACGGGGAAAGTAACCCACCCATTTCTCACTAGAAAACCAGAACCAAAAACTCAGCCTCACCTGGCGTCCAGGGTTTAGCCCCTAGAGCCCCAGAGTTTACATACAGAATATATCCCAGGAATTCTCCAACAGGAGCTGGCTCTGAAGGAAGTAATTACACGACAAACCTTTAAAAGCTTGCCATAAGAGCTGTGGACTTACTCCTAATGTTATAATTTAAAAGATGCTTGCATTTATTTCCCAGTCATCTTGTTCATGAACTTGCCCTTCACAAAGAGGAAAGAAAGACAGCAAAGGACTTGGACAGATGTTACCAGCCAAGGCACAGTCATTCCAGGAAAATTCAGAAAGTTTGGAGACCTGCTCAGTTAGAGTTTCAAAGTTGTGCCATTCAGTGTAACAAAGAGGAAAGGATACCACATGTAGTAAAATAATAATATACTACTAATTTGCGGCAGAATATAGTCACTCCAGAACAGCTCTTGTAGAAGTTACAAGAGTAACAATAAATTATTATGTTCATAAATATTAATATCATCTTATCTAGCTGTTCAACTCCACAGATGTTGAAGTCATTTACAAAGAAAGAACCATCATTTGCTCATTTTGCACTAAGGTTTGACCCTGCCACCATGGCAGGTAGCCATATTGTGACTACTGGCACAAAGAAATCCACGAGACCTGCAGAAACCAACATGTGGCTTCTGCAAGAAATTATCCCAGACCCTGCACTACACAGAACTGAGAAACCTTCTAGATTTATGTGAAGGAATCTACTTCTAGAGGTCAAAAAGTCTTTAAGGATTATTCTTTTTTTAAATTCCTTTGGACTAATTAAACCAGAAGTAATGCTTAGGAAGAGTGCCAATGTGCACCCTTCAGAATTAGTTTGGCTTTCTCCAGAGCATTAGTGTAGCCCCAAGAGGGAGCCTGTTCTGAATGAAACTACCTGTGGAAAACTGTACAAGACCCACATGTTGCTTCAATAAGCTTGAAGTTTAGACATATGGATGTGTCTGTAATGACCATCTAGCTGAACTGGAACCCAAGTCATCCATCCAAGACAAGCAGACAATGCTCACCATTTCTGTGCGTAACCTAGGTGTACTCTGCAAGTACCAAACCCGTGAAAAGTACAGTGGGCTCCCTTCACAGAGCTTTAAGCAAAAGCTTCATTCTGGCCGAGTCTTATTCTGGCTAAGCTGCAATGAAAGCTGAAATATAAAGCTGCATGCAGCCAAAAATGCTGCGTTTCGAGTGGCTCAGGATCAAACCCTTCCTGATTTGCACCCAAACCATATACCAAAGGCTTGCTTGAAACTTAGCCAACTGTTGCTGAAGGGTTCAGAAACTTTAGTGAACTTGCCCTGAACTTTGCATTGGAAATGTAAAAGTAAAATTAAGCTTTCAGTTTGAAGGTTCTGCCTTAAAATACTTTGCCCATCTCTGATATTGATGCCTTATAAAAAAAAAAATGATTGGTGTTCTATTCTACACAGTGATCCCAAACCCCACTCCTCATACCCACTTTCCCAGATTTCCTTTTCTGTATGCCTAAGGATTTCTCTCACCTCATCAGCTTCACATAAACTATGATATTTAAGATTAGGAAGAAGATCCCCAGCTAAGAAACATTGTAGGCTATGAATAATTCTTTCACTCAGAGGAGCAAAACCCCTCAATCCCAAAAAACTTAAGTAATAATAGCAACACATTCTTAAAGGCTGTCCAAGGACAAATGAAAAGTTACTTTTGATAATTAAGGAAAGTAATTAAATAACATAGAACCTGATCATGGTCCTGTCAGTGGCAGTAATTCCAAATTTAGGTTCACAGATTCCATTATGTACCTTTATTTGTCTGCTACGTGTATAACCCTTTGCTATTGACCATAAGTTACGGCACCTTTGAATCTTCCCAGCAGCAAGTGCCCCACTGTTTTTCTGGATGCATTCATGTTCTTCTCAATGTGATACTTCCTCTCAGTTTTAGCAACCATTTTCAACACATCCACTTAAAACCTCTGTCTTAGAACAAGCACTGCAAGCCTGGAGAGCCTTAAGATAAACTGCAAAGCAGTTTGTAAAGATGAGGAGAAGGGAGAGTGAACCGTCTGTTACTGTATGCAACTCTTCTCCAACTGTCTAAACAAACATGATTCAATTTAAGGCAACATCACTTTATCTCTGAACAATGAAGCTTACTGAAACTTGTCCTAGAATAGCCTTCATCACTATCTACTTTTCTCCATGCTCATTTTTAACAATTTTCTAATCGTCAGCTCCCTTTTTTTATGTAACTCCTTATTTTTTACAAAGATTTACCATTTTTGTAATATAACTCCCTATTTTTTACAAAGATTTACCATTTTTGTAGTGGTAGTATTAAATAATTTCAAAAATTAGCTTACTCAAACCTTACTCTGGTATTCGGAAAATGAAAAACAAAGAAGCACCCCTCACTACTAACTTCTTCTAAACCATTTCAGTTCAAGGATTGCATATTTGAAGACAAGTGAAGTTATCAGATTCCTGAAAAATACATTTGATTCTGAACATATCTATTTCTATAAGCCATTGTATTGTCACTTCTTGAGTTTTGCACCTAACTCGAACAACTGTCAAGTAAAAATAGTTCCCATCTCTAACATTTTCATCCCAAAGAACTGTGTACTTCCTGGTGGGAATAAGCAAATATTCCCAGTAAAATGAATAACTGATGCAGAGATGAAGCAGTTTATCCAAGGCTCTGTTGGGAGCTTCAAGCAGAAACAGGAGTCAAGCAAATATTCCCAGTAAAATGAAGAACTGATGCAGAAGCAGTTTATCCAAGGCCCTGTTGGGAGCTTCAAGCAGAAACAGGAGTGAACACAGATCTTCAGTGTCTTCACAAAGGATTGTACACACTTCTCAATCTGGAAGGGATGAAATCTGCTGTGTGGTAAGTGTAAAGCTGGTTTGAGCACATCCAGTAAGACAGTGTTGTTGGGATGCACGCTGACCCACAGCGTAGGTTTCTGGAGATCAGGGTTTGCACAAACATTGGCTCTGGACAGGATGCTGTTCCCCTGGGGATCCATGCTAGTGGTCCCCAACACAAACAAACATCACTCCTGCACAGGATTTCTGAACGTAAGGCAATGAAGTCAGAGGTGCCACTCTCTCAGGGTTGACAGATTTTGGAGGTAAACAGGATAAAAAAAGAGCATGTGTCCATGAAAGCAAAGATGTATGCAGAGCCCTAGTTTCAGTAAGATTGGAAATGCTGTGTGATCACACCAAGATCAGTTTTTAAATTTGTTGCTACCATGTGTTGTCATCCTCACCTCTCTAACAAAGGGATAATCAAGCTAAGGCACTTTCTGAAGTGCACTGATGTGCTGAAAGAAACAGTGGCAATTCAACACGCAATTCTCCTCAGGAGAGTGGCAAACTCAGGTTTTCTGAACATTTATGGCCACTAAAGTTCCCAGGACGGACTTGCTCTGGGATCCTTTGCCTGTTTCCAGCAGCTTAAATGCAATTATTTTTATGTTTTAAGGAGGCTTTCCCCACTTTCAATGTGTTCTGTCGATGTCAGTCAGATGTCAGTCTCTCTCTGCTGGGCATCCTGGCTGGTTGTTTCTGTGGGATGTGAAATGAAAGCCTGCACTTTTCAGATGAATGCTGCTATGCTCTTACTATTTAGAATTTTTATTTGGACTAAGGAAAGAACAAAAGTCAATCTAGCGGCTATTATAACCAGCATCTTTCACAAGTTGATCCAAACTCTAAAAGACTTGCAAGATGATTTACAATTCCAAGGATGAAAGATTGTCTGAGAACTTCCCATTGCAAAGTGATATTTCAGTTTTCCTCTGCAGTTACAGCATCTGAATTTTTTTTTTTTTTTTTTAATCAGACCCTCATGCAGTGACTTGCCTCCAGGAGCTGGGACTTTAAGGGGAAAAATTCCAATTTTAAAACTTTAACTGCCAACATTACGAAAACTATTTTCTCCTGAGCATTGACGTTAATACTTCTTCCACATTCTAATTTATCACCCACGCGCTTCTCACCACACCTTAAGGGCTCCGTCTCTTTTTCGGCACTGAGAGACTGGCTACCAAACTGCACTAGAGTTGCCCATTTTGCTAATAGGATTATAGCAAATAATACCAAAAACACCCACTTCTTCATATGGAAACAGCATTAATCCCTTCTGCCTGCCCCACCCCATAACTTTCTGTCTGAGCACAAAAGCTATCTGTCTGCTTTGGCAGCTGACAAACATTTTTAAAATGTTTCCAAATACTAGGAGGGTTTTTTTCTTCCCCCCATTCTTTTCATTTTAGCTCTGCAGGAACACACAGACAAAAAGTATAACAAAGACTATGACATTCTCATGTAACTAATACAGGGAATTTATATTGCTTTCTGAGGAATAACATCAACTATAATTACTAGGAAAAGGTGAAGAAAATACAGAAGGAGCTATAAATAAAACTATACTTTTTATGCTCTTAATTTCATCCTGTGCAATGTCACCATAACATGTTACTAATCAGTATATATAAATTTTAGTAACTAACTTTGCAACACAACTTCCTAGACCAGTTTTCCAGATGATGTCCAAGGGATAGATTCACATCCCCTGTACAATATAAGTAGATGTAATACTGACCTTGTCTGACTTAGTGAGTCTTGCTTCTATTAACACGGAGAGTCAGCTGGAATGGCTAAAGAAAACAGCAATGCTGACTTCAGGTTTATGTTAACACATCTGGACATTAAAAGCACTCCTTAAGGGCGGCAGATGTATATCCTATTGCATTGCCCCTGTGGCAGAACCACTAACTGCTGGCAGATCGTGGAGAGGAGAATTTGGAGTGGTAAACCTGGACAGACGTTTCTTGAAATTCTTCCTGTGAACTTGTGTCTGTGCTCTGAGCTTGCACCTGAACTATGGTACATAATTCGGTCTTAATTCCTCTATTACCTGGAAGTTCTCTAAACGCCAACACTACAATCTCATCTATTACGCAAGGACACAAATGGCAAGCTACCAAGGTTTACCCTATTTTCTTTTGCTGGAATCAAAATTAGTCTACTTACAATGACCATAATCAAAATCATACTATTTTCTCTAATCTACAAATAAATCCACTGATCCCATCCAAAGCAGAGCTGAGAGTTAAAAGAACAAAACAATTTGACTAAAGAAAAAATGTAATATATCTATTAAAACTCAAAGCAAAGGGATAGCTTGTTTTCTTTCTCATTGGGGTTTTTTTTATTATTATCCATATTATTCTACATCACTTTGACAAGAATTGCAGCGTTATGACTGAAGATCAATGGCCCTACAAACAGCTTTTTCACACAGAGACACACTCTAATCTCAGTGCAAATGCAAGTTTCCACATAAATCAGAGTCAAGTGTGTGGAAATAATATATTTGTTGATATTTGGAAGTTCAAACTTTGTTTCACTCCTTGTTCCTGAATGGCAGAGTGATCTAGCTAACTTTTAAAACTGCCCTGCCCAAGCATTTTGTGGTTATTTATATATTGTGCTGTCTGGCAACATCTTATTCAAGGCTTGCTTTTACCATGCAGCTGCAACACCACAAATTCTTCAGTATTTGCTAATTTTCATCCAGTTTTGTAAATAATCACACTTGGAGTACCATACTTGAAGCATCAAGTGAGAGCTTTTTTTCTGTCCAACACCGTCTCTGCTTTTCTTCCAACGGAAAATACCAGGAGGACAAAAAAAAATACAGCACCTTCTTAGATGTCTGTAATCAGAAACTTTCTAGGAATAGCACCAAATATTCCAGTGTGCACAAGAAGTAATTTGTTCTCAGTCATCTATTTACGGGTTCTTAATCCACCCTGTGTACTCTACTAGTCCTGCAGGATTTCAATTTTTTTTTTTTTAACCTAATCATGAAGCCACAATTCAGCAACAAAGTTCTGCCCTGATTCATGAGCTCCAGTGCTGAAGAAATCTGCAGGTTCATTGCTAGAACTGGGCTTAAATTAATAACATAAAGAAAATAATACAGCTTTGCTTGACAGCAAGTTTTTAGAACTGAGATATCTGAGAAAGACAGTTTCACATAAAAGTAGCTACTGTATACAAACATACGCTCCCCTGCACAAATGACCGTGTGGTAATTTTAACAGAATGAGGTTGTAAAAAAGGGATGCAGCTGGCTTTTCCAGTGATCATTCACCAGGCTTTATAAAGAATGTTTCAGAAGTGTTTTGCATATCAGTCTTTCACAGCCTGCACTCTCTGAACATACTGGTTGTAGCTCAGAGCTGGATCCAGGAGAGAGCTTGATGAATAGCAAAGATCCTGCAAAAATTTCAACTCTTGGCTTTTTAAAGTGGAGAAAGGAGGAAGTCAAACTCCTTCAGCACATGCTGAATTATTTACACTGCCCATAAAGAACTGAATCTCTGTCCACAATGCGAAACCAATCTGAACCAAGTTCTCTGTCAGGTTCAGTACATTCCAATTTTCCCTCCACTGTTTTCCATTTCCATTGCTTTGTCTCTCCACAGCAGGTGGTCCTACCCAGCACTGTAAGTACTACTCCAATATAAAATAGACTGCTTAATATTTCTGGCCCAAATGAATAAAGAAAATTTAGCATAAAATAAAGGAAAATTGCAACAGAAATATTTCCTCTAAACAAAATAAGCCCCACATAACAGCTCCTGATATTTTAGGAGTTAAAAGTGTATCTAATCAGACTGTTCATCCTAGCAGCTTGACCCTAAACAAAATACTGGCAGTTTTGACCAAATAAGTGAAAGGAGATTGAGTATTCTGGCTGACACATTTGAGACAACTTCAGAAGTCAGCGTTCCAAGGGGAGGGGGGAGGGAATGTTTAGGGCTTCCTGAAAAACATCCTTCTTTAGTTGTCTCAAGTTGCACTTCTTAAAAATCTTGGCTTTTACTCTTGAGGACTGAAGGCTAACAGTAAGCTTCAGTGGAGTTCCATTAACAGCCAAATAAAAAACACTTTACTGAGAAAACATGTATTTCTGCAAGCAGCTGAACCAACATAGTCCTGTTTCCTACAGATCTGCAGTTCTCCAGTGTGGAAATGGAAACATTTTACAATGTTTCTGATGTTTAACAAGGGATAAATTCATGCAGAAGCCTTTCCCTCAGAAGGGGTCTTAGCGAAGTCTGTTTCCACTCCCTGACTACCCACTTCTGCCTCCCTGATGTGAGCTCTGTTAACTTCTACCTTACTAAAATTTTGCAAAGATTGGCCAGAGCATTCGAAAGTTATTAGGGAGCAGTTATAGACACAGCAAGATCATATAAAATAACTAAAAATAAATAATCAAGCGTATCAAATAACTAAAAAAAAAAAACATTTAATTTCCAACAAACACTTACGTTAAGGTAGCTGGAAAATAACTGTGAAGGGAGGCAGCCAGCTCATATCAAATAACTAAAAAAACCCCATTTAATTTCCAACGAACACTTATGTTAAGGTAGCTGAAAAATAACTGTGAAGGGAGGCAGCCAGCTCCCACTGCAGTATTTTCAGGTTTTGATCCAACTGCCACCTACTAGGACACAACGGGAAGGGTGGTCCACTGGTTAAGCCCGTCTCACACTCTGTATATCAAGGTTCAGCTCTCTCCTCTGCCAAAATCTTTCTGCAACCACAGTAAGTTATGTTGGGAACAAACTAAAAGAAGAGATGGGAACCTCAAATTGGGTTTTCCAGAACCAGCTTTCCGATGTGGAAAACTTATAATAGTTTAAGAGTACATGCAGAGGGTTAAAAACAGAGTAACATCATGTGTGGCGCCAGCTTTCCGATGCGGAAAACTTATAATAGTTTAAGAGTACACGCAGAAGGTTAAAAACAGAGTAACATCATGTGTGGCACTCAACAATCATATCTAACCACTATAAAATAGTGACAACAAGATGTATCTGAAACCCCTTTCCTCCTTCACTAGACAGCTTTCTTAGGGATTACCATTTGGAATCCAAGGAGAGATCCTTCTCCTGAAGAAATTACCCACATCTTTAGTCATTTGGAATCCAAGGAGAGATTCTTCTCCTGAAGAAATTACCCACATCTTTAGCTTCCTACCTGTTGTCTGCAAATCCTGGGATGAGAATATGAGGTATGGAATACATAAGTGACATCTCCGTAAGGGGCCACGCTTTCACCAGTGATCTTTTATAAGACAGCAAAGAAAAGCAGATCCTGGGATGAGAAATAAGGTATGGAATACATAAGTGACATCTCTGTAAGGGGCCACACTTTCTCCAATGATCTTTTATAAGACAGCAAAGAAAAGCCTAAGAATTGCCTCTCTGCATCCTTTTTTCCCCCTCAAAACGATGGCAAAAGCAGTCAGGTAGTGCCTTTGTGCTTCCTTGTGATTACAGCCTAATGGCTAGAAAATTCATTCGCAGTATAGGAAAACCAGGCTCCTCTTTCCCGTTGAAAGGGTTCATCCCATACTGTTGAATAGGCTGTCCTTACCACTGCCACATACATACAGAAAGATAAACCAGCCCTACAATGTCTATAATTGGAAATAAAAAAAAAAAAAATAAAAAAAAAATCAAACAAATGTTACCCCCTTTAGAGGCAATGAGCTGAGCCAAGGACAGTAAGATTGTGAATATAGAGTAATAAATCAGTTGCATAGCTTCTCGAGAATTGAGCCCTTATGCCCTAAACCGTAGGGCAATGAGTTAAGTACTTTTATCTTTCATTTGGGATTCATTCTGGTAGGTTTATGTAGCATGTACAAGTTCATAGTGTTCAACTCATTATGCAGAAACAGCAGTTGGAAACTCTTTAGAACCAAGCACTCAGACAAGAAACTAGATTACAGACCTGCCTCACCATTATTTTGCCCTTTGAGTGGATTGTAGACTGTTAAAGGAATACCAGGTGAGCTGACAGAAAATGCCTAAGGTGCAGTAAGTAACAGGGAAATCACATGCATTAACCAACTGTTTTGATATTCAGAGGTACTGGATATTACTGAAGGGAGAATCAATTCAATCAAATGTATGTTAAATCTGAACTACAGCATGCTTTTATTTGAGGGGGTTTTGCTGTTTATACTCTGTTGCACAAGCTTAACCTGTTAACTATCGTCTGTTTTGAAAAGTTATTGTGATCTGAAATCAGTGTGGAGCATGACGTTCATCTCCCTTTGTGGGTACTTTTTGTTCCAAAGTGTTTCAGAACTCTTTAATTTAACAATTTTGTTTAAGCTAGAAAGGCATCACCTTATTTAAATAATATAAATCATTCTTATACATTAAAAGGGGATTGACCACAGGAGACTTCACTAATTTAATAAGTTGTTTCTAAAACTTTTCTCAAGTTTATAAAGCTGTTTGTTTCTTTGTGAGCAAGTACCTTTGGACACAATACAGGTAAGCAGCCACAAATTGGAAAATTGAGAGATTATTTATGGTGGGAAGGACTAACACTAATAGAACGAGGAGAGACTGTGTTTAGCAGGTGAGAAACCAGACACCAGTCTGTGTGCACTCTCACGCAGTTTGACACAAGAAATTTAGTTACAAAATAACCAAAGTCCACCTGTGTGCAATAGCAACACATGTAATAAAAATAACAGGGAAACACTGCCAAAGTCTGAAATCTGGCAGCAGACCTGCCCTCACACGGTTTGAAACTCAATCTTACAGATCCAAGGGGTTTCATTATGGGGAAGCCCGTTAGCCCAAGAGGAGAATCTCACCATTTCATGAGACAGCTTGAAAACAACTACCTTTGACAACATATGGAAGATTAGAAAAGCTCTATCTACAGACAAGCTGTAATGTTTAGCCAAACACATCTTTGTACAGCAGCAAAAAGCTTAACTTGTTTACAGGCATCTATGAATGAGTGCCTAACCGTGCTTTCTTTGCAACTGGAGGGTATTCATAAACGAGATTTGAAAAGGAGAACTGGCTGAAAGGATAACCTTTGTGGCATGTGGAACTTTTAGAAAGATTCAAAGTCTTTTGCTCTTATTCCCACAAGTTGTGGTGACCCTTAAAAACTGAAGCCTACCTTGGAGACACATGAGCAAGAAGTTTCCCAGATGGCAGCCTGCAGAAGAGCGTGTGGGCTACGTAGCTCTCTCCACGCCATTTACAGAAAGGCCATGTAACTCTATTTCCCCTTTTGTAGTAGCATTGATAGGGAGCTCCTGATATTTTCCACGTCATAAGCACATGGAGTCCTATCTATAGTTAAGATCTAGAATAATTTATATGTACAGGGGATGTATACAGGCTGTTACAAAGGGTGCCTCTGTAACACAGCAGCATCATTTCAATGCTGCTGGCCTTCCCTCCCCTCCCACTAGGGCAGGCTTGCTAGGTTCTGCCAAGCTGCAGAGCCTGAAAAAAAGCAACACTGTGCTGCTTTTGTTCTTGTGAGGGGGAAGCACAAAAAAAAAAAAAAAAAAAAATTAGCATTTTTTGAATGGATTAGGACTTAGAAGAAACTGAAGTCATGGACAAGTGTCAGGAAATAAGGAAATAGGGTCTCAAATCTGAACAGTCTTTAAGAAAGTTCAGCAAGAAAGAAGCATTAATAAATGATTAGATGTTGCTATATTAAAGAGGTTTAGTTATCCTCTCAGCTTAGCCAGGCCATTGTAAGGTTCTCATGGAGCTTTCAGAATAAATTTGTGATTTTAACAGAAGCTACATTACCTCTCTTCTCTTACTTTCATGCAGTATGAATTGTTCCCTCCCAACTCAATAGACTTACACACACTGCACAAATATAATGCTATATGCAAGCAGACACAATCGTAGACAGAAGCCCTTCTCTTAGCTTATGTATATTTATAACTCTTCCTGCCATTTAAGAAATAATATCTAGGTAGAAATGGAGCAACCACAGCATACTTCAGACATATGCATCTAAACAAAGTAGTGAACAATACTGTGTAATTTATGGTTTAGCCCACATGCAGAACTTTGTGTAGGTATGGACTTACTTGGAGAAGAAGCTGAGCAAGCATTAGGCCTTCTGTTACACACTGTCAATTCCCACTTCCCTGCACGGTAGTGATATTTCACGTTTTTCCTCCATCAAGCTGTAGCTTCTTTGGAACAGACCAACCCCAAACATTTAATTTGCCACTTGTTAATTTTATAACCAACCATTTATCCTAAAGGATAACATGTGTGCACAAGACCATTGTGTGCATGCCACTCAATGTTTCCTGCACGTATCACAACTAATGCACAAAAAATTCCATGCATTGGCAATGAGTCCAAGGTATTGACCCAGATCGACTACTAGTTGTACACCCACTAGCTCTGGCTTATTCTGTAACACAGGTATGGCTTTTAAAAACCTGCAAATTCAGTGGTTGCAAACAGGTCAAACCACAACAAAAACAATCAAACCAATTAGAAACCAGACAAGGTGCTACCTTCCCCATTCTGGGTCACCATGCTGCAAAACCACCAGGAAGTGTGTGTTGCCCCGGCACTCTGCCTCACATGGTGGCTCTGACCTATTGCTTTGACATTTACTCCCCCCACATAGCTGTATGGATTTCTACCCCTTTCAGTCAACCTCACAAAAGATACGTGTAGTAAGCGAGCAGAAAGATTACAAGGAAAAATCACATCAAAGAAAGTGTCCGGATCTGCCCCCTAGTGCAAGGAATTGGCACCACATGAAAAACCCTACCCACAGGCAAAAAGCAAAGGCACTACAAATATGGAGTATATATGGAAACAAATCTATCAATGTAACAGATAAAACTGTTAGTACTGTTCAGGTTACATTTTTATGTTACAGTTTTGCATAGCTGTGCTGGCAAAAGAACTGATGTAGCTACTGCCACACATGTAGAGGTGCCTGTAGGTGAGGGCTTGTTGCCACTGAGGCATCATCAGGCCTCACACCTGTGGTCGCCACCCCATCATCATTGTGTATTTCCTACTTGTCACATACCTCAGAAGACAAAACAGCCAGCAAATGTTGCTTTGAGATTTTTTTATCTGTCTGGTGATCTGCCCATTAACTAAATGCCTACAAGAGTAAGACTTGAATGAAGTAATACAGAGGCAAAGGAAGACATATTACACATTCTAAATTTACTAGGATAGCATTGGTATACATAAAAATACCAGCATTCTAAGCTCAAGTGTCTCAGTGCTGCTCTGCTTAAAATATAAAACCTTAAACTTATCCTTTTTGTAGGGCTGAATGTTTCCTTACTTGAACTTGAACATTAAAGCAGCTTTCTGCAAGGTGAAATAGGATACACTATAGCATTTATACCTGGCCCCATGCCTTGTTTCTTCCCTATCCAGTGACACACTAGGCAAAAGTAGATGTGCCCAGACCACATTTTAAATAAGTCCCACCACAGCCTCAAAACTGATTCCCCGTTATATGTGACAAAATGTTCCAAACCCCCAATTCTTTACTTTTATAATGTTCGCATTTTCAGGACTAAAATACATTCTGTTGCTCATCCAACACAAGGGATGAGTGTAAACCAACAAAGAGCACTACAAGAAATTTCACCTAGAAACTAACCTAAAATAATCTCAAATCCCTTGCAACTACCTAACAGTATATAGAGAGAAACTGGCTAGCAATTACTAGTGTATTGCTTTGTATAATACTCCATTAGTAGCCCCTACAAGTTTTCCCTTGTTGGATCACCTCTTTCTGGGTACAGTATCAGTATTTACAATGCTCCATTTAGCAAGAAAGCATGAAGATAACTGTATGGTACATGTTAACAAATTATCAAATTCTTCAGCAGAGACTTTGATCGATTTGTCTTTTAAGCACATAAGAAGTAAACTAAAAATCTCACATTTTTGTACTAAAATTTCTTACCTTGCAGAGCTTCAGCAACAGCCAGCATGTCAGGTACGCTGTCAGAGTGAATTTCGCTTTCACATATCTTTCAGGCAAACAGGTAAGGTACATTTGTACCAAATCCAGCTCTTCACGGACACCACTACTGCCAGCATTATTAAAATCATCTTTCCCACCCTCTTGTCTTCCTTTTTGCTCTTCTGCTGATGCACCCAAACATCTATTGAACTCCATTTTAAAAATGCTTTTTCCCCCCTCTCCACAAAGCCTTGATCTTTCCAGACACAACTCAGGAAAGCTTTTATTTCATATCAGTAATGATATTCCCTGATCCTCCAGAAGTATGTAGCCTTGTCTTTAAGCCAACCCAAAAAGTTAAGACTATGGTAGAACAAACTTTCTTTAAACTACATTGGCTCTTTGCCTTTCTCTTATTGAACGACCTCTTACAAATGTGCGTACAGCTACAAGATAAATATAGCACCAGCTAGGCTTGTCATACAGCACAAGAATACTCCTGCCGTTGCCAAGAGAGAATAGAAAGATTCCATTTATTTAAAGAGCAAGTCCCCAGCATCAGTACTCACTTGTTCATTCGGAGGGGGGGAAAAAGGATTAAAAATCTGTTATCTTTGAAAGCTTTTTTTTTTTTTTGACAACTGTGCTTCCTCAGAACAAATCCCAATTCTGTAAAAAAACCAAATATGTTCTTACGGAGGAGGGTTTTTTAATTCCAGAGACTTCTAGCCACAGTAATTCATTGTCTGTGACATTGCAGATGCCAAACTTGTGAAGGCTACAAATTCCCAAAGAATAAATGAGGTCTTGCAGATGGGCGAGAGCCAAGACATTTTGAAATAACAAATAGCCCTTCCATAGGCCAAAATATGAAGAAAATATGCGAGAGATTAACTAAGTAATTTTTAGCTAAACATTAAGCAGCTCATCTGTGCCTTGTGTCAGCTCAAATTTTTATGTTAAGAACAGTTTTAAAGACCTTTAGCCTACTCTTAGTGACACCTAGAAAAAGAAAAGTTAGAAAATGATTAGAAAAGACCTAAAGGTTTAGGTTTAATTGTACTAATTATGAGAATTCAACAGCATCAACAACTAAAAATACATAATTTTAATTAACAGAAGTAACTTTACTGGTAACTACATGGAGAAAGTTATGTTTTCTTCAAGCTATTTACCCCCACACACAAGGGATATTCAAGTAAAGGAAGAGATCACTGTGGTTGCTGAAAAATTAATGAAGAGCTCCGGTATCTTGAAACATCGCCCTTTTTAACATATAGAGGATCTAATACCCAAAGATTCCATCACCTTCAACCACTCTTAAGCATCAGACATGGCAGTTATTCATCAAACACCTAACATCCAATTTTATGACCTTTAATCATATCAAATACCACCATGACCTAATCTCAACAATTTTCATAGGACTATCTATGAGTTATATATTGTACTGTTAAAATGGGTGGTTTAGAATCTAAAAGATAAAAACAAAGCTGCTACCCAACCATATGCAGTTTGTCCATAAGGAAAAGCAAGTGAAATGCAGAAAACCAAACACATTTCTCTTGTCCAATATATTTTGCAAGGTGTCTGGCTCACCTGGTTCCTCTGAGGGGTACAGCTGCCACTGTTTCCCTCTCTTTTCATGTTCACACAGATTTGAGAATGAGGAAAAACAATGTACTACAGAGCCAAACCTTCCTGCTCTTCTATCATATCATTTCTATTCCTGCAAACAATCCTGAGCACAGATGTTGAAGGCAAGCTGGCTCTGGCAACTGCAGAGGAGCTGGATAGCATCCCAGTGCTCACTCCTCCTAGCCATATCCCTCTGCTGCCAACATGTGCGTGCAATTCCCACCTCATGCTTACTCTGATATAATACCACTGTTGAGTAATCCTCAGCAGCAGTCCCTACCTTTTCCCACCTGCAGCTAATTAGGGTACTGCTTATGGAGCTCCAAATGTCAGCAGGCAGCTACCATAGCCTTGAGTGGTAGTCTCTTCTGCACAGGGGCACGCCAGCACTCCTCACTGCTGAACGTGAAAGCAAGCTAGTTCATGTGGAGGAGTTTCACAACGCTTGCCTGATCTGTTGGCCCTAGAGCTGAGTAGCCTACTACCTTTCCTTGAAAGCAACTGTGGCCACGCTAAAAGCCTGTATCACCATTGCTGCCAGTTTCAAACAGAGTTAAAGAACACTTATAGCAAATGACAGGGAAGGAGGAGTCAAACCAAAGAAATGTCAAGAAGGAAACAATTGAGCTAGCTTATGAACTTGTAGAAAACTGTCAGATGGACTTAAAATTACAAGATGCAGATGAAAACTGCATATATTACTGAGGTACTTTCTCTTATTCTGTTCCCAGAAGGACATTATATTGTCACACACTGGTAAAGTCATACTATTTTCACCTTTCCATAGCCTGCCAGTTCTCTGACTGACCGACCACTAAGGAGTTTTTACATGAGACATTTTTTACTCCTAATATTTTTTTCTCTAATCCTTGACATTTATTACATGAGTAATGATATATGAACCAACAAAGACAAGTTTGCCTAAGCTATTTTCTGGCCCTGGTAAGTGCAAATGAAATGGCAGTTTAAAGGAGATCCACTCACACCCTTCAGACAGACAACACTCCCAACATTTCTATCCTAAGCAGAAACCACAATAGCAGGTCTCAGCAATTTTAGGAAAATAAGTCATATAGACTTGGACCAAGCCTTAAAGCTTCTTGATCTGGAGTTCTTACACTTTGCTGTAGTTAATATGTTCATTTTCAGCTCATCCAGATGAGTGCTAAGTGGATGCTTTGGGTTTTACATCAAAAGAATCTAGCCCTGCACTATTATACTGTACACACTTAATCTTCAGCTTTAAAATATTTGTGCTGGTAAAGATGTATTTCTGTGTTCCCTCATATATGATTAAATATATCTTCTCTCACTTTTCCAGGGAGAGAGCTTTTATGAATAAGTTGTAACAGTGCCTATTTTGGAATTCAAAAAGCAACCTTAGAGCACTAGGGTTCTCTCTCACTACAAACTGAGTTAATTTTGAACTAATTTTGGTGCCATGTTGTGACAGGTAATTTTTCCGCCCCAGACTGTAGTCACAATTCCAAGTTTTGTTTTGTGCTGGACTGTTGATTCATTTTGGAGACAACTTTTCTTGCCACATGTGATTACTGTGCAGCCTCCCCAGCTTCTTCAACATAAAGTGTACTGTAGAGGAATGGTCCATGTTTTTTGTTTTGCTATTCTAAATTAAAAATTACTCATAGCAGAAGCATGATGTTACGTTCCAGAGGAGTGTGTGTAAGCTCCTGGCAGGTCGTACCCAGTTCCCTATTCAGTTCTGCCCAGCTTGGAGGAGAGCTGTTTACAAGAACTCTAGATGGGACTATGCTTCCCCATCCCGAGATTTAAAAACAACCAACCCTCCCCACCCCAAAAAAAAGAACAAAAAAACCTCTAAACTACTCCACAGTTTTTGTATGTTTCTAAGCATACTGTAAGAAGGCTTTCTGCAAACTGGGCTCAGACAGTAACTTTGTTTTTGCTGTCATTCTTGGGCAATGTATCCCTGACCTGTTAATACATTCAGTATTACTGTAGCATTCTATAGCTACAGTCTGAGGTATTTAGGAGATCTAATGGCTTTGGCATTGAAACTGTCACAATTCCATATTAAAAAGTAACTAGAAGCAGGATAGAAGAAGCCAAAATTTCACAGGAATGGGATTCTTGAAGTGCAAGCTGCTAAGAGCTGATGAATTGAAATGCAAGGTAACAAACAGAATCTGCAGACACAAGGTAACAAGATGTAACTGAGAAGCAGTGCCAGTTATAAAGGACATATTGGCAACAGTACTGGGATGACTTCTTAAATTAGGTGACGAGATGAACCGACCACACGACTGAATTGAGTTGTTTAAATCTTACGCTTTGCTTGCCAGATTCTGCAGCGATATCGTTAAGAAGTGGGGAAGAGAACAGTCAGTATTGACACTACACTTCCCATCTTCAAAGGCTCCAGCAACTTTACTTAATTAAATCTTAGAGCCCTGGGAATGCAGTTAACCTTGACTTTATCCAGAAGACTGCTCAACCCTGATGTTCTCCCAGAGGGCCCAGATAGCTTAAACAGTTATCGTGTGGTTGTGTACCATATTGAAGCTCCAGTTCAGAATGGTTTACAGTAAATATCTAGTTGCATATAGAGTACAATTTGAGTTTATATGTATATATGCAGTATATATTTACACTACTTACCACATGTATGTAGCCGATATAAGCAGGTTTTAGATGAGTAATTGATGGTCACAGGCTCTACTAATGCGTAGTCAAAAGGCCCACTGAAATGGCTATAAAGAGCACTTTAAACTCCTATAAACTGTTTAGAATGTATACAAATAAAATTTTCAAATGGGGTATAGCCCATTTCTGTCCTGTCATGACTGACTACTCCTTTTATCAGACTTATCTCTAGCAACAACAGTAATCAGACACTTTTAAGTTGGCACTAATATTAATGGTGCCTAGAATATTTGCAAAAAACAACTCTCAATCATGCCACCTCTCACTGCAAGTTATTCTATCATCAGCACAATGGGAATTTTTCTACTTGTTTGCATTTTTTTTCTAACTGGAAGAAGCTTTTGCTTTTGTTGTAATAGTATGGGTACAGGGGAAAGACTGGAATAAATGCTTGTAGGATGGGACAGCTCAGGACCTGACCCAGAACATGAACCTGCCTCTTCCTAATGGAGACTCCACTTCTTTACTGACTGCCAAAGTATTGCCCTTTCCTGTTCACAGTCAGTGACCACAAGTTGAGCTTCAGAATTGTGAGAGTAAGGCTTCCCCGCCCACCACCCAAAGGGAGTTTCTTGAATCTGTATTTCAAAGAATTTTATGTTTGCTCCTAAGATTTTCCCCAAAATAGGCCAGGGCACATGATACTTCTGATGGTTTTGAACCTGCTGGCAATCCTGCATTAGTGCTCAGAGATTTATTCAGCATCTAAGAAGACAGAAAAGCCTCTCTAATCTGCACAGTGATCAAGGGATGCACTGTAACAACTGGGTTTCTTGCAGCATTTGATGGACTATTTCCGTCTTTGATGGACTATTTCCGTCTGTCTGGACTATATCCCAGCATACCACTCTGACCTTTGTAACACTTCTTTGCAAATGCACTGCAGCATTTAGAGACATTTCTTGCATGAGTTAGTCACTGCAGGATGGCCATCCACTAAAACCTCCACTGGGATACAAACAGCAGACAGATGTCTGCACTGGAACTGAAGGTGTGACTACAGCACATGTAAACACACACAAGTGACTGCTAGTTAACTAGCTTGTGTGACAATAGTAGTAAAGCTATGGACTTCAGCTTAGGCTGTACAAAAAACAATGAGGAGCTTTGGAATTAATCCGGTAGCCAGTGTTCACACAGATACATCACCAATATCAGTGAGAGAAAAAGCCAGGACAGGCAGATCTCTACACATTGTGTTCTGGGGAACATGCAGCCTTTGTGCGTGTTGAAGCACCATTTTACCTCATATTAAGGGAAGAAACTGGATCACATGAAAAATAGAATCATAGAATCATTAAGGTTGGAAAAGACCTCAAGGATCATCAAGTCCAACCCAACACCACCTAACTCACTAAACCATGTCCCTGAGCACCACATCTACACGTTTCTTGAACACCTCCAGGGATGGTGACTCAACCACCTCCCTGGGTAGCCTGTTCCAATGTCTGACCACAAGGCTTTCTCACATGAAGGCCTGTATGTGAAAGGATTCAGAACTTTGGTTTAGCTAAACGTAGATGGATAAAAACGTAGCATTTATGTGAACGACACAGACCACACAAGCCAAAAAAAAAAAAAAAAAAAAAACCCACCACAAACCAACACATAAAACCCCAAAACACTAAAACAGGAAATCTTTTAAGAGAAAGCAACCTTTTTTTTTAGCATACTCTCTAACACATGCTGCTTGGGATTGGGTCAGCAATGTCCCAAGAATAGGAACTCACTGTATTCTCGTACATCTGGTTCTTGTCCCAGCAAGTCTGGAGAGGTGTGAAAATGAAAAATGGCTGTGCTGAAAGTTAACCAGGCTTCTCTGATCATCGAGGAAGTTCAGCTCAGGTTTCCACCAGCAGCTTGTGGTTTGGCATGGAGTAGACTATTCTAGTTCATAGCAGGATGTAAACACCCTGTGCGAGCATTACTCTTCTTTGGGAGACCTCTGGCCACCTGCTCGAGCATTCATCCTTGCTCCCAGCATGTTAGAAGTGCCCTGGGATTTGGTGAGGGGGAGTGGTGGTAAATACGTGTTTTGTTCCCTGTTTTAGATAGCCCTGAAATCTTTGCTGCACGCCCCAGGAGAGAGGGGAAAAGGGAGCAGGTTTTCACACACGTTGCTGAGGCTCTGTCCGAGAGCCTCACCCCATTTTACCCCAGGGTCTCCCAGCCTGTGCCGCCCCAAGCTTCACCAGAGCGGGGTGCTGACGTTCGCTGGCGGGTCCCCAGGGCTCTCTGAAAAAAACATGTCCCCACAGACTCCGCCTGCACCCTGAGAGCCCTGCCCCAGCCCGGCACTGTGCCCCTCACGGGAATCTTCCTCAACAATCGCCCTCCGCCGTCCCGACGGGTCCCCGCGCAGCCTCCAGCGGGGCCTGTGGAGGGAACCGCGCTCCCCGCTGCCGCCCTGGGAAGCGCCCC